>NW_017253276.1:0-131961 GCF_001299255.1 Cyphellophora attinorum
TTGGACTGCTGCTGCTCGGCTGCGTCATCAGAATAAATGATGGCGAATCCTAGTTACCAGCACCAACCAAAACTTCCTCCCTAACCCACCCCGGCATCCTCACACCCCCCAATCCACCCTGCTTCCCCACCCCGTCCCGCTCCAGAATCGCCCCAAACACCGACCGGAAACCCGGCCTTCGCCCACCCACCCCGCTGCGCCGCGCCCGGGATCGCAAACCTGGGATTCACATGCAGCACAAACCCCTTCAGGAACCCCTGCTGGATGAGCGAGAGGAACACTGATTCTATCTCCGCCATCGTCGGAGACTGCTCTTCCTCACTATTCGGCGGAGAGAAAGGATTCGCCTGCACCGCCAGCGCAGTCGTGGTGGTATTGCTGCTGTCGTAAATACCCGAGCCGATGTCGAATCCCGTCTCCGCCAGCGCGTTCTCCAGATCCCAGAAATCCGAATCGAGGGGTGCCGTGTGTGGCAGAGTACCAGGCGCGATCGGTGCGCGTGTGAAGCTGAACCGCGCCGCGGCACGAACGTAGGCAAGGCGGAGGAAGGGGATTTTCTTGTCGGCGCCGGTCCCGCCGGGGAAGCCGACGAGGCGAAAAGTGCGCTTGATGAGGGAGCGGTACACTAAAGGCTCCAAGCGATTGAGGAGCTGTAGGTGGATGCGGTGGCGGAGGAGGAAGGCCGCGATGGGGTTTGGGGGTTGGTTGTTGTTCAGTGGGGATGGGAGGGAGAGGATGGCGTGGAAGGTGCGATGTCGCTGAGCGGAGGGTGGAGATTAGGGGGAGGAAGATCGGGGCAAGTGGTTGGGCGTGTGGGGTGTTGAATAGTTGTGGGCGAGGGATGAGCCGATGACGAGGTTAGAGGCGAGAAGGTAGGTGAGGATCAGGCGGAGGTGAGATGTAGCGGATTTGTGACATTGGATGTAGGCGGCGTTGAGGGCGGCGGAAGCCCGAAGGAAGTGGTTATTGGCGAAGTGGTAGCGGCCGAGATAGTAGAGGTAAGTGACGCGTTGGGCGGCGGGGTAGAATGAGAGGGGCGGAGATTGGGCGTCGATCGAGGAGAAGATTTGTTGGGCATTACGTTGCTTGAGGCAGCGGAAGAGGAGTTTCAGGGTCGAGTTGGCCGTCAGGTAGATGCCGATCCGCTTGTCGTCAGCTTGTGGGCGGGACGTGCGTGCTGTGCCTGGACTGCCGGCTAGGCATTTGATGAAGGCGTCGCGGAGGACATTGGCGGCGTCTTCGACGAAGGAGGTGCGTGGAGTAGACGAGTCGGTGTTGCCGGCGCCAAGTTTCTGTGCGTGTTGGCGGATGAGCGTAGGGTTGCGATCGAGCTTGGTCGCGATGGAGGCCAGCGTGCGGCTGAATGACAAGACAATCGGGATCATGACAATGCCATAGCGTGAGTCGCCCAGAGCCGTGACGCACTGACTGGTCAGCTGGCGGATGGCGAGAGCTTTGGTGAGATTGTCGGCGGTCTGGATGTCGCGCAGGTAACGGAAGTAGCGTGCTATGCTGTCACAGAATGGTGTTGAGAACGTCCCGAACTCTTCTTGTGATATCCTGGCTTTGCATTGCTGAAGTAGAGCCGCATCGTTGTTGGCTGGGTACTGCTTCTGGAGCTCGGCGTTGAGTTGGACGTACGGTTGCTGGCGCTGAGGTGGCAGGCTTTCAACATCCAGGTGGATTAAGTCTGCGATACGTTGGCCATCTTTGCTCTGCAGAGACTTGTAGATCTCATCCAGAAAGCTATTGAGTGACATCGACAGCGCCGTTGGCTACATGTAATTCGCAGGCGACTGGTCGCATCGAAGGGGCACGATGCTCGCCGGGACTTCCTTGAAACGTTTGTCTCAATCTACGTCTAGCGGGAATAGGCAGAGAGCTTAGCGAGCGACACCGGAGCCAGACGTGGCAATTGCGGTCGTACGATCAATGGAGAGGCCACAATAGTCCCAATGTTGTGCAGTGGTCCTGTGGTCAATGCGAAGAATATTTATGCAAGGTTGCCTCACTTCTCTTCAATGTGGGGCGTGGTTGCCTTAAGAAGTTCCGATCTCTCAATAGCACATGGTTGATAGCTCACTACTACAACTACAAAGTGACCAGTGGTCATCTCCTAGACATGACTCGATTTCAAATCTACCATGTCATGCATATCTCATGGCTGCCTCATGCTGACGAAACCTCTCTTCATCTCATTGACGCATCATCACTTAAGACCACTGTCGTCCTCTCCAAGACGATAACGTTTTCCCATTTTCTGGGATTCCTGCTGCTTTCCTCGTCTGCGTAGAACTTCCTGCACTTTCCAGCTAGCTCCACTCTGACCTCTGAATCCTGCCGCTCATGACGTTGGTAGTAGTGGCATGATCTTCCACAGGAGACTGCGAGAAGCGCTTTCTCCTGGGCTTGGCTTATTGGACATCCAGAAGCATTCAACAAAAATTCCCAACAGAGGCCCGGGACATATTCTGTGGAATGATCGGCTCTGGCTAGTTCCTCTTAGCAGACGGGTCAGGGGTCCTGGGAGACGTTTTGGAAGCGGCTGGTGACGGCTGGAGATTGCTTGCACCCGTAGGCTGCCTAGGGGGCCAGGTGCCAACCACCAAATCGTCCGAGCGACTGTGCAAATTGTGAATTGGGTGCATGCAAGTGAGTTGGGGCCGCTGCGTCGCGCGGTCTCCGCTAGGCGTCTGCTGGGCGTCTAGCCTCGCCTCCGAGCGGGCGTTGTTTCCCGCAATCGAGGCCATCGACTGTATGCTCAGTATGGACTGCCGTGTGGTTGCTGGGGAACTCTGCTTGTGGTGATCAGATCAGAGTTTCCACCCGTTAATAGCACATTTCAGCCAGGGCTCTTGCTTTGCCTCTTCTTAATCTGCTTCTCCTCCTCAACACGCCTCAGATGCTTCAGCCAGCACTCCCTCCACTTGTCCGCCGCGAAGTCCACCCAGAAGAACCTTTTGATCGCCGCCTCCATACCCGCCCAGGAGCGCGCGAAAGTTTCCCGCGCCAGGAGGAGATCCACAAGCTTCTTGACATGCGGCTGCAACTCAATGCACCTGTCGGACGCCTCAACGGCTACCATCGTTAAATACGCCACGTGTTCTCGTTCAGGTATCCTGTGCTTCTTTTTGCTGCTTGCGACTTTGTCAAACTGCTCGCCTAGCGTGACGATGCGGTCCAGAAAGGATTGATCCATGCGCGAAAATCGTGCGTGGAAAGAGCGCATGCCGGTGATGACGATGCCGAAGCATACGGCTTCTTCGACGCGTGAGCCGTCGGGCGGTTTGGAGGAGGCCATGCATCGTCGAGCGGCACCAATCTGGCGGTGTGGAGCTGGTGTTCGTTCAGCGGGATCGGCGGTGAGCCATTCACGTAATGAGATGATAGTCGCCATGGTCTCCAAGCTCAGCTGGCCGTGCATGGCGATTTGAGCGTAGCCTTCGGGGAGTCGGGCGATCAGGCCGCACATTTGTGCTGGGAAAGGGTGACCACAGTACTTCAGGTCAGGCAGCTCTGGCGCAGTAGATTCTGATAGCTGATCACCCAAGTTGGTCACGTTTCCGAAATCGACGGAGGCTTTCAGGGCGGGAGGCAAGTCGGTGTTCTCGAGCCCGCCACGCATCTCGATCATCTTCAGAAGACCTCCGTAGTGGGCTTTACCGATCTCATCTTCTCCATAGCGCCATGAGTTGTCGACCAGAAGAAATGTGGTTAAGATTGATGCATCGTCAGCTCTGGTCGCTGGGTCCTTCAAGCGCTCGTAAAGCAGTTGTGTAGCCTTTCCTCGGTGGTAGAGCACAGGTGCAGATGGATCAGTTGAGCCCGTGTTTGCGACCTCGTCGTATGCTCGAGCGAACGCTACGACAGCATGAAACACTGCATCGTGTTGGAACCCCATCTGCATGAATGCCGCGGCTTTCGGGGAAAAGCCATCTTTGTGCACAGTCCCAGGCACAGCATTCACACCTATCTCTTTGACCAGAAAGTCCAGCGCCCGGTGGACAGTAGGTGTATTGGAAGGGTAGCACGCGAATGGATTCCCTCTAAGTCCTCCTGTATGGATAGTGTCTGCTTCGGGGCTGGGCCACGAGAGACTTCTCACAGACCGGTAGTCTTCCGAGGACTCGGTCTTTGCTTGTTCTGGTGTCTGATCTGGTTCCGTACTGCTTTGCTTCGCGTCCTCCGGTTTGGGCTTCCTCTTGACATACTTCCTTTTCGTCAAGATCTTATTGGCATCAACTAGCTTCCATGCGCGGGTCGGTCGTGTAGGAAGCGACGGTTGGGAGGCATATCGTGGTCTCGTCACGGGGAGCCGGGTCGCGAGTTGAGTCTGGTCTACTGGCCGAGGCGGCGCTGAACTTGCCTTTGCGTCGCCCAGCATATGTGGTGGTTGAATTGCACGTTGTACTAGCATCTGGAGACCGCTTCAAGTGCTGATCGGCGCCGATGGTTCATATTGAGGTTGACCGCAGGACTTTTGAAGGCCCGAGCGGTCTTGGAATTGACCGCCTTCGCTTGCGAAAATCGCTACACCATACGTAGATGATAGAGCCGCTCACTTGGGAGATAGAGCTGCAGAGGTGAGCGAGACTTGGCTCTGATTGCTGGTTCTACGCGATACTGATGTCGCATTCCTCTTGCACGTCGAAGATGCTGCAGACCGGTTCGCGAGCCCGGCGAAAGGGAAGGGCTTGCCTAATAAAGGGCGGTTGAAGCTTTGTTAGTATGCCCATTGACATGAAAGGTGCCGGGATGCAGCACTCGTAAATGCCAGGTTCCCGGCGCCAACGTCGTCATCGGCCAGGTCTAATTCAGCCCTAACCGACCATCCAATAGGCGGTTCGTCTGACCTAGACCTTGAGTGATCAGACAGTCGCGCGAAATTCATCAACATCGCAAGATAGTTGCTCGTGGAAGAACCTCGACACTGGCGCGTTGCGTTGCTGGCGCCTTCCTCACGAAACACTTAACTCAACGCCCCTTCCTGATCAGCGCGCACATGAGGTAGCTTCTCACCTCGAGTTTGTTCTAAATCTTAAGTTGTGCCAATTGCACCTCGGAAGGTCCATCCGCTAGCAAAAGGCCATCTCAGATCCTCAATGGCTGACTCGTAAGCTAGCCCCCAACAACAGTCGACTGCAGATCATGATTTTCTGTGCACTCGCGACAGACTAGGTCTGGTGCTTACCTCATAGCCGTTTTGTTCAAAGACCGCGGATTGGACGTTAGACGACGAGTCCACATTCTCAGAGGAAACTCCCGAGTTCCATATTACGTAGGAGCCATGAGAGTGACCGGTCGATGTCGACATCCACGCGCACATGTCGTCGCGCTGCTGTTCTTCATCAGTGCGATCCAAGGGCTGTGCACTTCGCGGAACATTGCGATCATACTTCAGACCATTGCTACTCTGCCCCGAGCGCCATGCAGACAGACTTTTCGGACAGACCCAGATCAATCGACGCGTGATGCGTACAGCTTAAGTTGTGGTTTGGAAGTCTCGCGATTTGTTCGGCATTTCTTACTTCTTTGCAGCGTCTACACAGCAGGCTGCACACGCCTCTTCTCAGGGTTGGCACATACTTGGGTATCGAGCAGCCGTTATCAGTGCCTGGTCAGTACACAAATGCCAAGCGGTATCGAATTCTTGTGAAAGGCGAGGGAATGCGTTGGCAATGGGAGCACCTGTGAACAGTCTCCAGACCTGTTCGATCTGGTCCCCACCTTTACTCGATGGCATCGAGTAACACAAAAATCGAATCCCCCACATCTCCAATCAATGGTAGGTCCAAGCATTTGAAGTTCAAACTAGAACCATGGCATATTTTTCACGCGACTTCTCATTCGGCGGAATCTCCTCCAGCGGCTCATATCTGGTGAAGCCTTCTCTTGGTCTGCTTGGCCCGCTGTGCCTCCTCCTCTCTATCTCTTGGCACACGAAGGGTACGATGGCACACGAGTAGGATATAACTTTCTCAATGGCACCCAACGGTAGGAGTGGCTGCCCTTTCAGCATTGTACCCAGCCGTACGAGTTTCCCGCAGAGATGGCAGCGTACGATGAATATCCGTCACAACCCACAAAGGCGTCCTCGTCTTGGGTGAGGAGACTGGTCAGTAGCAAGCACGAGTGTTCGCAAACCGCACACTGACATGTATTCAGGAAACGGCCGCCGAGCCAGGCCTCTCAAGCAAGCAGCTGTTCCTCACAAACCATGACTTGAAGCCTGTCGAGCCGGCACGGCGCCAATGGAGGCACATCTCCTTCGTCAATTTTTGGATTGCCGACTCTTTCAACATCAACACATGGATGATTGCTGCCTCGTCGCTGCAAAGCGGCTTGAGCTGGTGGCAAGCATGGATCTGCGTCTGGGTCGGATACTCGATTGCTGGCTTCTTCATCGTCTCAACGGGTCGCATAGGCGCTACGTACCATATCGGGTTTCCTGTGGTCAATCGTGCTTCCTTCGGCATCTGGGGTTCCCTTTGGCCCGTCCTCAACCGAGCAGTCATGGCTTGCATCTGGTACGGTGTACAGTCGTAAGTTTCACCACCTCGCTGGATGAATAATGTCCACTGACGGAAGGCAGATGGATTGGAGGACAATGTGTGTTCTTAATGATCGCCAGTATCTGGCCTTCATTCGGTCAGAGTCCGAACCTGACCAGAGAACTGTCCATGGGTGCTACCGTCAACTATTTCGTCGGTTTTATTCTGTTCTGGCTGGGATCGCTTCCATTCATATGGTTCCCAGTTCACAAGATTCGCCACCTGTTCACGGTCAAGGCTATCGTCTCTCCCATTGGCGGCATCTGCTTGTTGATCTGGTGCTGCGTCCGAGCCGGAGGTGTTGGCCCGATCGTGCGGCAGGGCGCCACTGCGACTGGTTCCAACCTAGCTTGGGCTGTCATCGGTGGTATCATGGCCAGCATCTCTAACTTCGCAACACTCATCGTCAACGATCCTGACTTTGCAAGATTTGCAAAGACTCCTGGTGCTGCGCTGTGGCCGCAAGGGATCACCATTCCGGTGGGCTTTGGTCTGACTTCGTTCATCGGAATCATCGCAGGCAGTGCCAGTGCTGTGATCTACCCGGACCTTGGTGCAGTCTGGAACCCTCTGGACTTGATGCGGCAATTCATCACGAATGGGAATCCTGAGAGCGGTGTAGGCAGTGCTGGAGATCGCGCCGGGGTATTCTTGATCGCAGCGACATTCGTTGTGGCGCAACTGGGCGTCAACATCGCGGCCAACTCGATCTCCGCTGGTACTGATTTGACTGCGCTGCTGCCTCGCTTCATCAATATTCGACGAGGAGGGTATATTTGTGCTGTGATCGGTATTGTCATCTGTCCGTGGTAAGTCTGTCCTGTTATCGCCGAGCTCCTGGTCCAGGCTGACTGACACTGTCCAAATAGGCAATTTCTCACAAGCGCATCCAACTTCACCACGTACCTATCAGCCTACTCCGTCTTCCTCTCCAGCATCGCAGGGCCTATGATCATCGACTACTACTTTGTCCGCAAGGGCTACCTCCAAATCCGTGACCTCTACAACGCCGACAGCGATGGCCCGTACTACGGCAAGTTCGGCATCCAGTGGCGCGGCTACATCGCCTACATCTGCGGTATCCTCATCAACGTCGTTGGCTTCGCTGGTGCTGTCGGTACTGAGGTACCCATCGGCGCGACCTACATCTATCGCCTCAACTTCTTCACCGGGTTCATTGTTTCTGGTGGGGTGTACTATACCTTATGTCGGGTCTTCCCACCGCCGGCACTTAGCCCGACGGGGCGGTGGATGGAGGTTGGGGATTTTGAGGATCCGAGTCTGGTGGTTGGGGCGGACGAGGAGAGTGTGGCTGCGGGCCGCGTGTCGTCTGGGATGGAGAGTCCGGAGAGGGGAGAGAAGAAGTGGTGGAGTATTCGCAGTCGGAAGCTGTAGGCTCTGACTATGATATGGCTAGACTGACCATATACTGGCATGGATTCGGCTGGGACGAACGTCCACCTTTTATGAAACGGTTCGTCGATCGGACATACAGGGTGAGATCATATACAGCTTCTAGCATATGAGAATAGTAGATGTAGACTGATTCTTCCCAGGTCTCTACCGCCAGATTCTTGCAACACTTACCACGGACTCGGAGATCACTGATGGCTCTACGGTCACTTCAATACCTCGGCGTTCTGGAAACAGCGGCTGCTGGACTACAAGACCTCATCGCCCTACACACCTGCAGAAAGACGCTTCAATGAAGACTTCCTGATAGGGGCGGCTTGGCACTTGCCAAAAGCTCTCTCCGACTTAAGGGCGGTGTTTATACTGCGAAGACAGCCTCTGGACTTTAGCATCGAATTCCCGTCTCCATCCTTCATCCGTTCTATCCCACCCCATCCCATCCCATTCTATCTCAATCCATTCTCGCCCAGACTTGACTCGTCTCGAGCCCGTCACGAGTCTTTCCGCCAAGCTTCTCCAGCGCGGAGTAAGCAATAAGCGGAAAGCAAATTCTGGGGCAAGACGGATCAGATCGGCACCTGATGTCCCAAAATTGTGGTACCACGGCGCGAAATATCGGAAACCGCCCATGGTCGGCCCCGCGTCCAGCGTTTGATCGGGGATCAGATCCGTGGAACCCGCATTATCCTGGCAACACCTCGTTACGGGCACTGAAAGCGCGGAGACGTACCTGGTCAGGTCAGGTGCTGGCTGAACACGGCTCTCGCATAGTCGAACACGAGGACGGCATGGCCACGATGCTGGACAGCTATCGAGATCTGGACCTCGTAGCATTTACTATAAAGCACTACTTCCTTGAACATGGCCCCTCAGGAGAAGTGACCAGCATCTACCTCGACATTCATGGTCGTTGATCAAGAGCCAAGACAAGTCAATCATCACACAGACGTCGAACAGCCAGACACCGACCTGGACTATAACCTGAACAACATCAACGCCAACTCTAGGACTAGTTCCGCAGACACTACCTCCATGGCTACCGAACCAGCGCATGGCAAGCTCGACGCTGAGCTTGCTGAGATCGAAGGCTCAGACCAAGATGCCATGGAATCGTGGACGCCCGAAGAAGAGAAAAAGCTCGTCCGAAAAATAGATCTATTTCTTCTCCCCACCATATGGTTGATGTACGTGCATGCAACCCCTCCGTCAGCTGTTCTGGATCTAATGCTTGCCGCACAGGTATCTTTTCAGCTATATGGACCGGACGAACATTGGCAACGCACGCCTGGCAGGAATGGCTGACGACTTGAGTCTGTCCTCGAATCAATACAGCATATCTTTGGTCGTGTTTTTTGTAACTTACGTCGTGTTCGAGGCTCCTTCGAACATGATCTTGGTTAGATGGAAGCCGTCTCTCTATTTGCCGACAATTATGGCCATCTGGGGGGCTCTGACTTGCGTCATGGCTGCGGTCAATACATTCGAGCATCTCGTCGTTCTACGGATCTTCGTTGGCGTCTTCGAGGCTGGCTTCGCTCCAGGCATTCTCTTGATCATCAGCTCATGGTAAGCCTTCAACTCTAATGCGCTCTGAAGCAACAAGAGCTGACAGTGTGTCTAGGTACAAGAAAGAAGAACAATCCAAGCGATTCGCTGTGTACATCAGCGCAGCTGTCCTCTCCGGTGCCTTTGGAGGTCTTCTGGCCGGCGCAATCACTGGCGGCCTCGAAGGCGCGCACGGAATCCGTGGATGGAAGTGGCTGTACATCGTCGAAGGTGTTGCCACGATCGGCTTCGCAGGGATCGCCGCCTTCCTCCTCCTGGACTTTCCCGCCAACTCCAGCCGTTTGACCGATCGAGAACGTTACATCGCGACCATGCGCCTCAAGGCCGACAACGTCAATGTCCGCTCGGACCCTAACGAAGTCATGGGCAAGCGCAAGTCTATCGTCATGGCCTGCAAAGACTGGAGAATGTGGGCTCTGATCGTCGGCTACATGGTCATCGTTGGGTCTGCCACATTGTCCTACTTCTACCCTACGCTCGTCAATGGTCTCGGCTATACGGACCGAATCACTGCTCAGTATATGACAACACCCATCTTCGCTGTGGCTTTTGTGACCACACTTGTCACAGGCTGGTTCTCCGACCGGATCGTCAGCTATCGTGGCTACGTGATTGCGGGATGGCTGACGGTCTCATGGGTCACTGGGGTTGTGGTCTGTACTGTCTTCAACTTCACGGCTCGGTACGCCATGTTGGTTATTATGGCTGCGGGAATCTGGGCTGCCAACGCTCTCAGTTTGAGTTATGCGTCAAGCACCTTTGGCGATATGCCTGCTGAAGTTCGCGCTATTGCCTTGGCCTTGGTCAATGCATTTGGCAACTTGGTAAGTTCTCTGCGTCGACGCTTGCCAGTGCGAGACGACTAACGTGTTCTACAGGCCCAAATTTATGGAGCATACCTCTTCCCGATCGAGGATAAGCCGCAGTACATTATGGGATTCGGCGTTATCACTGCCTTGTTGGGTCTGGGAGTGGTGCTATATGCTGGCTTGAACACCATACTACGGAGACGAAAGAACTAAATGTGAGCCTTTAGGGGACGGGACTGTGTTGGTGCACGTTGACTCGTGTGCCAGGCAACTACTTAGATCTTTCCAAGCATTCATTCGGAGAATTCGCACTTCGAACTCTCGCGATGATAAATTCGAGCGCAGACATCCATAGATAGCCAAGTGCTCGCTTCGGGGCCTCTTCGTGTGGGGATGCCCCCAGAAGGCCAAGCCCAGACGGTGCCGAGCATGCCCGGAATTGGAATGATCGATCCTCGAACATCCCGACCAGCTCCAGCTCCAGCTCCAGGTCCATCTTGAACGCTTCCTCGTTACGTGCACCATTCCCGCTCCCGGGTGACTGGGTCGGCCTGGCCGGCAATCGTGCCCGACTCACGATCAGCTGTTACGGGCTTCCGTGCGAAGGCAGCATCGAGTTGACGCAGAGCCACAAGGATGGTGTCGCGTTTTCTCTCCGATCGGGTGGGCGAAAGGTGTTTTTGGCGGAGTATAGTCCGGGGGAAAGTGTATATGAAGCAAGTAAAATGAGCGAGCATCTTGTGTTCGACCAGCAAAGAACACTCACAACGCAAGGAGGACCTCAACGCATACACTTGCAGTGACTTGCCATCCTACGAAGCACCATCTCAAGCCTACAGAGCAACCTAACGCACCATGCCACCAATTGCAATCGATCCCGAGCAAAGCAATAGCTCACCACCCCCAACCCAGAACCCTTCCGCCACCACAGACGCTCCAGTATTGCCTTCATCGCCGACCACACCTCTTTCAACACGCCCCGCTGATGACCACCACTGGCGGATTACGCTCGAGGGCAAGGTCATTGCCATTACCGGCGCCAATAGGGGCATCGGCCTCGGGATCGCAGAGGTCTGCCTCGCCAACGACGCCGCGATCATCTACAGCCTGGACCTGTATGCCCCAGGCCCAGAGTTCGCCGCCCTCCAGAAACGACTAGGTACTGCTCGTCTGCAATACATCCAGTGCGATGTCACCTCAGAAGAGTCCGTCACCGCCGCCATCGACACGATAATCGAAAGGTCAGGCGCGATCCACGGCATGGTCGCCAACGCCGGAATGACAAAGCACCAGCCCGCTCTCAACTTCTCCCGCGCCCAGCTCGACGACCTCTTCAACCTGAACGTCTATGGCGCCTACTTCTGCGCCACAGCCGCCGCGCGTGCCTTCCAACGGCTGGGCGTCAAGGGCTCAATCGTCTTTACCGCCTCCATGACAAGCTACCGGCCGAACCGAGCCGCGCCGTCCGCGCCGTACGGAGGCACCAAGGCTGCGGTGCGGAACATGGCGCATACTTTGGCCATGGAGTGGGCGCATAGTGGGATCAGGGTCAATTCGGTGAGTCCGGGGTTTGTGAAGACGGCTATGACCTACTATGTTGAGAAGAGCCCGGATTGGGCTGATAAGATGCGGTACTATGGTGGCATGCCGCGGTTAGCGGAGCCGAGGGAGCTGGGTGGTGCGTATGTGTATTTGTTGTCGGAGGGTGCGAGTTATACGACTGGGATTGACTTGCCGATTGCTGGGATTGTTGGCGCGTGGTAGGCTGGTAGACAGAGCTCAGAGGGGTGACGTTGTCAAAATGATCGTCGAACTGCTGAGCATTTCAGATGTGGTCTAACAATGCGCAACATGAGTATGTGTTGAGAACACTCGCAGGAACGCCGGTTTCCAAGGCGTCCTGCGGCCCTTGAACGTTTTCATAGTCCGTGACGACTGAAGATGCCACTGCACTTGATTTCCAACATGGCGAAGCTCATATATATACGACTATAGCGTGAGGAATGCTAGATTTGGAGTGGGCGATGGAATCCTACTTGCCTACACCTATACTCTGACAGCTGCTGTCGTCAAGGGTTTCAACGACGGCAGGAGACCAGGCTGTCAGTACTTGTCGCGCCCCAATGGGTGAAGCTGTATGCATCAGCCTTCGAGATGTGAAGTCTCATGCAATGCATTTGATGATACCGAATGTTGTACTCTGGATACACCGTGCGCTGCTACACCGGGGCAGGCGTCACTCGAGGCTTGGCGTTCAGAAAATCAATTTTGATAAGGTAGCTCTTGCTGTTCGTGCTGATTTCCATGTTTCGACAACATTACTACGATGAGGAGCTCGCGCATTCCGAGTCACTGGGTCCGATCGATCGGCAGAATGTCAATGCCACACGACGTTTTTAGGTCTGGCGCAAGCGTGCTGTCGTTGTCCAGCAAATGGAATGCCTGATGTGCACCCGTCAAACTGGTGATGCGAAACGCCTCTTCCATTCATCGAGACTCAACATGTCATCGATATCCTGACCAAAGAGGAAGGCACAATGAAACGGCGAAAATGGCAATCCCCGAGCTGTTGGTAAGATGAATATTTGCGATGAATAATGGAATCGCTTGGGAAGCCGAGCCTTGGCCGGGAGTCCTTCAGTTTCTTGGGCTCTGGTATCTCCTCTTGGCAATGGAGCAGAGAAGATAAGGAGTGATATGGCGAAGACTTTCCGCCCTTTTGCGCAGTCTGTGTACCTTGACGGACAGCAGACATACTCCTGGCGCATGAGAGCTTCAATGCTGCTCAGCAGCGATGCGCTCTCGTCGCCATTCTCCGAGACACCGTCTATCTGGCTCCGGGGAAGATCCAGGCTCCAGGGGTCTCCGGGGCCCAAACCTTGGCTTGCGGGGGAAGCATTCACACAAGCCCAGCCACAGCGACTTGGCACTACAGCGGATCTTTACCAGAGCAGCAAAACGCCGAAACGGTTGCTGGAAGGCTACCATCCTACTGGTCCGCGTACTATATGCAACTCGATGGGATGTCCACTGCCATGTGGTCGAAGGGTCGAGCTGTTATCACATCCGAGGCAGGGGAATACAGCAACAAATGGTCTGGACGTTGGATTAGAGATAGGGCAAGACGTGGGCATTCTACAAATAGTCGGCGCGCCCATCTGTATCACCCCTTTGACACGTCGCGCGACTTGACTTAACCCTTCACCATGGACGACATCAAAGAGCCACCCATCGCTGAGGTCACGAAGGAGGTTGACGAGAATGTACCTCCACATCCAGATGCAGGGCTATCGGAGGAAGAGCGAGCGAAGAAGGTGCGTGGCTATTTGTCTTGCCAACACCATTGGCTCATTCACTTCTAGGACAGAGCCCTTGTGTGGAAAATCGATATGTACCTGGTGCCATGGTTAGGTGATCCCCCTAGGAGATAAGATCAGTTATTGAGGCGTGTGACAGGTTATGTCTGCTGTACCTCGTCAGCTTCCTGGACAGGACAAACATAGGCAATGCCCGCATTATTGGTCTCGAGAGAGATACTAAGATCACTCCCGGTCAATACAACCTGGCCCTAGCGATCTTCTTCATAAGCTACAGCATCTTCGAGCCCCCTTCTAACGTCCTTCTGAAGAAGCTGCAACCACGGATATGGATCTCGTCGATCGTCGTCGTATTCGGTATCTGCTGCATGTGTATTGGCTTTGTCGAGAACTTTGGCGGGCTCGTAGCCACTAGGTGGTTCCTTGGTATGGCTGAGGCAGGCCTATTCCCAGGCTGCCAATTCTACTTGTCTTGCTGGTACCGAAGGGGAGAGTTCGGCTTGAGGTCAGCTATTTTCTTCTCCAGTGCAGCAGCAGCAGGATCGTTCGGAGGCCTCCTGGCTGCTGGCATCGCGGAGATGGACGGCGTTGCTGGTAAAGCTGGGTGGAGATGGATCTTCATCCTAGAAGGCATCGTGACGGTAGTGATCGGAGCTGCGTCTTACTTCATGGTCCGCGACTTCCCCGACCAAGCCAAGTTCCTGAGCCAGGAAGACCGACTGCGAGTCTACTACCGCCTGAAGGACGATCAACAAGCTTCTGCAGAGCACGAGAGCTTTAAGTGGTCCTCAGTCAGGGAGGCCCTCAAGGACTGGAAGACGTGGACTACCGCAAGCATGTTCATGGGCAATGGCTGTTCTCTGTATGCCGTGTCGCTGTCACTACCTACCATTGTGCGACAACTAGGGTACTCCTCAACGAAAGCACAGCTACTTACGGTTCCGCCATACTTTGTGGCCGCCTGTTGCACGGTACTAGTGTCGTGGATTGCTGATCGCACACGCCAGCGCGGCTACTGTACCATGGCCACCTCCGGAACCGGTATACTTGGATTCATCCTACTGATGTCTCCTGTATCTTCCGGCGTCAAGTACTTCGCATTGTACCTCGCTGCCGGTGCGATCTACCCATGTGTGCCGCTAACGATTGCTTGGACGGCGAACAACACCAACGGCACTTTCAAGAGAGCAATTGTTATGGGCATCGTCATCGGATGGTCCAACATGCAGGGCGTCATTGGCTCGAACGTATATCAGACAAAGGACGCCCCACGCTTTCTTCCCGGTCACGGCATCTGCATGGGATTCCTTGCAGTCTTCTTATTTGGTGGCTCGATCGTGCACAGGTTTCTGCTTGTGCGCGAGAACGCTGCCAAAGTGGCCGGCAAGAGGGATCACCTTGTACAGGGCAAGTCAGCCGCAGAAATTGCGTTGATTGGCGACAGGAGGTATGTTTGGTGTTCTCAGGCTTCAGCGCGCTCCAAATTTGCTAACATAAACACAGGCCTGACTTCCTGTACACTCTGTAGACCAGTCAGTTAGGGAACATCAGAAGGCTCGAAGTATGGTCAAATGACTGTTGAGAAGCGTCGATATTGATCAACGAAGAAGTTCGCTGCTTCCCTTACGGCAGTCTCCCGACTTGACCATAGAGCTACATATCCTTCTTAACGTTGCGCGAAAGTGTTCCTGGCGTCTTCCACGTGGACTTTTGATTCGCGTTCCCCGGCGGTAATATGCCCGAAGCGCAGATCATGGACAGCTCTGACAACGAGTCGAACGATTGACTATCATCATTGGAATGCGAGCGGATGTCCTCTTGCAAACAAGTTCATGCTCGCTTACAGTAGTGCCCCGCCAGATACAACCTCACAATCCATGACCATTGTGCTGACCGAGGTAGATTTTGGGTTCCGACCAATGATTATCATCGCCAAGGTGTGCTGTTGCCACACTTCACGAACCACGCGAACTCCCCTGGTCCGCCAACTTCTGCGTGATGCGCGGGATCACCAGCCACATGCCGCTATACAATAGACCCAAGAGGTACATATCTGGAACTACGGCTATCTGTACTTCCCGACTTTGCGCAGGCGAGTGATCCCATCCTTCTGTCATGTCTTACTTGACGTCTTGAGCTCTGCGCGTCGTTAGACGATTGTGGGCGACAGTTGTTGTTGTGCGTCACGATGGTCGCCACTTATGGCTGGGATCGCTGGCTTTCGCTCGTCCTTGCGATAGCGGTCAGTCTATCAACACTCTCCTCTTCCGCAGCTTCGGCCGCTGTGCTATCAGCATCGGCATCAGACCGAAGTACCGCCGAGCAAGAGCCCATCGTTCACCCTTCGTTTCGAGCGATGATAGTCGGCGACTCCATGTCCCAAGGCAAGGACGGTCAATACACCTGGCGCTATCGCTTCTGGCAATACCTACGATCCTCAGTTTCCGTCGTCACGCCTCAGTTCGTCGGCCCTTTCAATGGCACCTTCCTCGATGACCATAATCCAAACACCGTCTTCCACATGAAAGGCAAGTATGCCGCCGGTGTTGACCCAGAGTTTCTGGCCGGCTCTTGCGCCCACGCCTCTGCATGGGGTCGGCCCCTGAGCTGGAGCGAGCTGACGATCGCCGGCTGGGTCAAAGTCCACCAGCCAGACTGGGTGTTGCTGATGATGGGTTTCAATGACCTGTCGTGGATGGGTGCGGCTGCCGATGAACTCATGGAGCACTTCGAGAAGTTCGTCGACAACGCCAGAGATGTCAAAAGTGATCTGAGGTTCATGGTAGCGACTGTCCCGCACCAGAACTGGCTAAGTCGGTGACTCGTGAGCATCTTGTGAATGTGACGGAACAGTATAATCGCAGGTTGATCGGGAACATCACCAGGATCGAGCACAAGGGTGAGCCAAGCAGTATGATCAAACTGGTGCATCTCAATCGTGTTTACGGCTGTCAGCCCGATTACTGTCCAGACGGGTGGGATGGGCTGCATCCGAACGAAGACGGCGAATGGGATATCGCCCGTGCTTTCTCGATAGCGATGGTCGAGATGGGCCTAACAGAAAAGGCCATCGGAAACTGCCTCATCGACTGACATGCTCGGACAACATTCGCAACGTTGTCGATAAGCCATGTCGTGCCTCACGTCGATTGCCTTGGGGTTAACTTGCAGGTGTGAAATCCGGCAACAGAGTGCTGCAAGGCTCACTACATCAGCACAGGTCGTGATTTGCAGCATTCTCTCGACGACCACATTGATGGACCGAGCAATTTGGACATATGGTACTGGGACTCTGGTACGAAAGCCGCCTAAGAGAGTCACTCTCCTCGGTACTTCCCACTCATCCTCCCCTCCCGGGTCCAGATATTCATACCCATCTTCCGACCCCTCAGCACAGGCAGTCCCGCATGTACGGTCCTTTCGTCACCCACTCTGGCCTTTCCGCCTTTTGTTGGTAGCAAGTTCACCCAGAACACTGCACTCCCCTCCACAGGCCGAAACGTCAACCCATTCTCCCAAGGCTCATTACAGTCAATCCACTTGCACCACTCCTCCTCACGCTTCGCCCTCTCAGTCGCGTTTGGCCCCCCGGGAGGCCCGAGTCCCATAGCTGGATCACGAAACACGCCTGTGCCGAGGCCTTCCCCGTGCCTCTCAGCACCAGGCGCATCCAAGAATGGGAACCGAGTCCCACCGCCGATAATGTCGTCGCTGACCTCGACGTACGCGAAGAAGCTGCTCAGTCGATTGCCGCCGTGCTCCTCCCAGGTCGCCTGAGATGGACTCGTGAACCAGTCCGTGTGCTCGTGGTACTGCTGTCCGGCGCCGTACTTGACCAGTTGCAGCGGCTCGATATGGGCTGGATCCAGGGATAGCGACTGGAATTGACGGGCTCGCTCGGTAATGCATCTGACGTGCGGCGATGAGTTGGCGGATAATGATGTGGACGACGAAGTGCGAGTGGTGGCGTTAGAGGATTGTGCGCCGGAGGAGTCGGCGACTGAGGAGCGCTCGAATGCGCTGAGTGGCGTGGATTGCAAATGGGATATCTCGGATGTGCTGAGGAAGGAGGGAATATAGATTACTAGTGGCGAGAGCGATATCAGATGTGTGGTATAGGTGTGTGGCGGACATAGATCAGGGTTTCTTGCGTCGGCGAGAGGCTCCTGGGTCGCTTTCGCGACACTCAGTCTGGGCAAGTGCGCGGCCATAAGGCCGCGGTGAGAGTCCTGAGCATGATCGCTATGATGATCACAGGCGCGTCACAGGCAATCAATGTGGTCGACTTTGCACAGCTGCTAGCAACGTCTTCACGACGACAACGATGACCTGTACCCCATCTGCTTATCGCAGGGAGCATAGTAAGCCTGTGGTATGCATTCGAAAGAGGCTTGGCGCAAGGGGCCAAGGCCGCGTCTCCTGAAACCAGGGTACTACCACGATGTGTTTCAGCGTGTTTCATGGCCGACGAGCAGCAATGATGCGCGACTGTTGAGTAATGAGATGACTGAATGCTGACTGCATTCTGTGATGGGACAGGATTGCAAATGCATCGCCTTTTCGTCCTCGTCGTCGTTGGCTCTGCTGGTGTTGGACAACGAAGATGTTGCCGACCATGATACTTAGGAGCTACAGCGTTTCGATCACCTTGCTGAGCTCACTTGCGTGGCTGGCTCGGGCCGAGAGTGCTCTCCAACAGTACATCAGTCTGGAAGACTTCGATGCGGCTCTGCAAGCAGATCAGCCTCTACTGATATCATGTAAGGACGTCCAGTATCGTATGCTGGCCCATAGACTAATTTGATACAGTCCAAACGGTAAGCGATTTCGTTCTCTTGTGTGGTGTCACTGGCTATCGGTAGGCAGAAATTGACGGCTCGATAGTCTCAGTCGTAAGTTGCGAGCCACGGATATACTACATGGTACTGACAAAGTAGATGTCAAACATGCGAGGAGGTGTCAGCAGCATTACGGACAGTGGCAGTCGCTCTTGAGGAGAGCACTCCAGCAAGTGTCAAAGCGCTTGTTGCAACTGTCGATTGCTGCAATGAGGCTTGGACAGACAGATGCTCACAGCTAGGCATTCACAGCTGGCCAACTATCCGAATCTTCGGACCTGATACAGAAACCGTGAGGTATAGGGGACCGCGAGATGCTGCAGCGTAGGAATGCTGTCCATTGTTGTGGCTAAGCTGACCATGTCAAGGATATACACCGCTCTAAAACGGCATACGAAGCCAGCAGTCAGGATCCTGAGTTCGGTCGAAGATCTGGAAGCATTTCTCGACTCTGACTCAAACATCGTGATCTCCTCGGGAATCGACAGTGGTCTGGAGACACTCACGTTGAGTATCGCTGACTCGTACCCCCGGCGACTCCTGGTGGGTGAAGTCAATGGATTCCTTACGGAGGCTCTTGGGCCGTCACCAGCTTTGCTATGTTATAAGCGGGCACAGTCGTCATACGCTCTCTTGAACCTTCGACGACCACTACCATGGTCACGACTAACCGGAGGGGACCTCAATGATGTCTCCAAGGTAGCCAGCTGGCTCGACTCGTGCGCGGAGCAAGCTGTTCATAGGTTCAATCGGAGAAAAGTTCAATTACTGTATTCTGTAAGTCAGTACGACCAAATTGAACACGATTGTTGACGACGACAGCTTCAAAAGCCAATCGCATACGTGTTCCAGAAGAGTCAAGAGGAAGTCGCCCATCTGGTGCAATCTTCGGCGAAAAGGTGGCGGGACTATGTGTCTTTCGTGCAAGTCAACTCAGACCAGAATCCAGAACTGCTCAGCGCACTAGAACTCGACCCGAAGCTGGAGCTGCCGGCGCTATCGGTGGAAGGAGTCATCAACTCGGAGGTATACCCAATGCCGCAAGACTGGGAGATCGAAGCGGAAAACGTGGACTCCTTCCTGCAGGGAATCCTAGAGGGTAAGGCCGCTGGTGGAAGAGCTGGACAAGTTTGGCTGGAGAAATCGGGGCTCTTTGGCAACAAAAGGGTCTCCGACCGGGTTCGTGATGAGCTCTGAGATGAACAGTGCTGTTGATCGGGCTTGAAAAGGTTCACATGAAGCAACAGTGACACGAAGCGCCTTTTTAGCAGATAGTCGAGTGTCCGAAGCCCTTCCATGGTCTACTGAATGAGCCAGCACCCCTTCCTGGACATGACACGAGAAGCCAAGTGAATATTTGGTGGTCGAAGTGCCACTCAGGAAGGGCCATTTCAAGAACTTTGTAAGTAGTCTGAGCTTGGAATTCTTCGGTGAAGCTCTGGGAAGCAATCGGGCTTGGTGACTGCGGGGACCAGACGGGGAATTGAGCACCATCCGTGGAGTGCTCTGCTGGTGGATGCCTAATTCAAAGGACCGATGAGCATGCAGTCTCTGGCTATAGGCCTATTGATCTCTTGGACGCTTTCTAGGTCATGGCGGTCGAGTAACGACGCTGTGCCTCCCCTGACCCAACACAGAGCTATGGGCGACCTCAAAGGAACTGTCGAGTCACTCAACTATGACCTCGCCGAGGTAAGCATGACCTGGACCCACAGTTTTACCGAACAAGATCGGCTTATAGGCGTCGGATATGCCATCCAGGGCGTGGAGTATACCCCGCGGCAGAATCCGAGGCAACTTCAAGAGCTCGAAAACACTCATCAATGTTGCCGTGTCTGGACACAGGTGATTGTTGGCTGATTGAGACGCGTCTCGCGAATCGATTTTTGCCGCTCCTTCCCCGCTCCTGCATCAGACATGGCCGCGCCACGTTTGAACAATGGCATGAGCCTCGGCCTCTACGCACCTGCCTCGTTCTCCTCAAAACCTTCGTGGATGCCTACTCAACTCTGTCGACATCCACAGAACACTGTGGCTCATACAGTCAACGATGGCAGCTACAGTGGTGAAAGCAGCCCTCTTGCCAGTCACTGCTCTGCGTTACACTGCCGGCGAACCTCTCCTTAGCGGAGCTCTGCTTTACCTATTGACCCGTGCCCCGGCTCAATATCGCGAAAAGGTCCTTGCTCCATTTCGCAACAACATCTTGGCCAAGAATGGCGACATCAAACTGGCCCAGGCAGTGAAGCTGCTCAAGGTACTGCTTGCTCTGGGGGTATGGGGCCGCATCAGTCAACTGCTTGACCGATGGGCCAGAAACTACTGGTATCTTCGACGACCAGGTGCACCCTGGCGATTCGGCGATGCTCAAAAGAGCGAGCTGGTCGTTATCACGGGTGGTAGCAGGTATTTACTTTGTATTCAGGGCGCTGGGGTCCTTCACTGAATTTCGTACAGTGGCTTTGGATACGAGATGGTAAAGAGTTTCGCGACCAAGGCGAGAGTGATTGCACTCGACATCCAGGACTTCCCGCCGGAGCTCGAAAGGTGTATGTCGTTGTGTTACATTCGAGTGGTGGGCTAACTGCTAATGTAATCGTTCAGTACGAGATGTGCATTTCTACAAATGCGACGTGACCGATTTCGAGGCGTTGATCAACCTTTGCGGAGAGATCCGCAGCGCTCACGGTGACCCAACTGTATTGATCAACAATGCAGGAATCGGTACGTGCCTTCTTTCCGCGCAGTGGGACCATATGCTAACAGCACCTCTCTCATAGCAAACGGCAAGCTCGTTGCGACTACACCTGCTCAGGCTGTCGACCGGCTCATGAAGGTCAATCTGACCTCGCACTTCCTTCTCATCAAGGAGTTCCTCCCAGGCATGTTGGCTGCACAGAAGGGACATATAGTAACCATTGCTTCAATGGCCAGCTTTGTTGCTGCACCCGGTCTGCTCGACTATTGCGTTAGCAAGGTCGGCGCTCTTTACCTGAACGATGGTAGGTGAAAGTCAGCTTCAACATCCTCTGTCGCAAGGTGTCATCGCCCTGACCAGTGAGTGTATGCTGACCTTCGCTTCACAGGCTTCGCGCCGAACTTTTCACTCGCCACGGCATCGCCGGTCACTCCATCAACACGACTTCAGTCCATCCCTCCTGGCACTCAACAGGCATCACCAAAGCCGCAGAGCCCCAGCTGGCCAAGCACGGCATCATTCCGGATCCACCGACCAACGTGACAGACTTGATCGTTGAGCAAGTTCTTTCCGGACGATCTGGTCAGATATTCGTGCCCAAGGATCAAGTCAGGTACAAGAATATCAGAAGCTGGCCGTTGTGGATACAGGACGTGCTAGCCGGATATCCATGGAAGAGAGGTGACCGCGAGTCGGGCTTCCGGTTTGGGGATGAGGATGGCTTGGGCCAGGAAGGGATTAAGGTTGACTAAGGCGCCCAATGCTGTAGGATCGGGAGGCGAAGGCAGAAGCTGTGTCATGGATTCAGTGCAGCGTTGAGGAGACGCTCGCCAGATGTGATATCCTCTCGGCTCGTACCGGGTCGTCGAGGACTGCGTGCAGAGCCAGTGATTGGATTTGAGCAATCGTGTCGTCGCTGAACAGTCAGTGTTATCTGATGGAGTCAGGCTAGCAGTGTGGAAATACTCAGAAAGAGTTTGGTCTCCAACAAGCCTGGTCGCCTCGACTTCACTCGCGGAACAGCTTCTTTCTGAGCAGCCGTATGGCATTATCATTATGAGATTAGCGTAAGATCCTCCCATATAGCTCACAAGCTGACAACATTACTTGCTCTCGTCTCGTCCACATACCCCCCCTTCGTGCCAGTCACGAGCAGCTGAAGTGATCCCTTGCTGCCGCCCCAGGAGCTCCAGCCACTCCATCCGCTTCCGCTTTGCTGGTAGGTCAACTCTTCTCCTTGCGTGACAGTAATCGAGTCTCCCTCGGGCGCACCGTCAACCACCCATTGTGCCACCAACTTGACACCAGAATCCCACCTGCCGACACTAGCCACGAAGTTTCCATTGGAGGCCGTCAACTCTGGATCCGCTTGCCTGTCCAGAGCTGCTTGGTGTCCTCCAGCCGCGATCACGTCTTCCCATTTGTTGCCTCTGGATGTTGCTACTGTGACGTTTGGCGAAAGAGGTGTCTCGCCATCTGGAGCATGGGCTTCAACCCAGTCCACGACGAACTGTAAATAATTCCAGGTGGTGCGAAGTTGATAGTTGCCGCCATGCTCTTTGCCTTCGAATATCGTCACATTCGCCCAGCCCTCGCCCCCAAGTGCATCGACCTGATCTCGGAACTCCATAACGCCCTCGTTGAGGAAGTAGTTGTCCCAGCTGCCAACGTATATGAAGATCCGGTCTGCGAGGACCTCGCCCAGGTTCAATTCATTGTCCCAGTTTGTGGTGACCCACAGGGCCAAGTCCATTGGCTTCCAGTACTCAACAGCCTCAGAGTATATCTCGCCAGTGACTTTGTCCCAAGGCTCCAGAGGGTAGCTGTTGATGCCCTGCGCACCAAAGACAGCATTCCAGACGTCCCATTGTTGGAAAGCGCGGCTGTTAGTGCCGTATGTGAGCTCCCAGTGATTCTCCTGAGCTACGGTGATCTCGTTGACCAATGTGTCGTTGATGGCCTCCCGAATAGAATAGACATCACTGCCGTTTGCCAAAGTGTATGCGTTCGCGGCTGTGTATAGCTGGATATCTTGGTGGCGGTTAAAGCTCATACTGTCAGGATAGCTCGAGAAGCACACTCCGAACAAGTCTGGCCGGAAGATCAAGTTTGCGGCAGATTCCCATCCGCCAGTAGACCCGCCATCCTGGATACGTCCGTAGGGAGCGGCGATGGTGTTGAAGTGCTCGTCGATGTAGGGGATGAGTTCGTCGTTGATGGCATCTCCGTACGGTCCGAGGTTAGCAGTATTGACCGCATAGGAGTCATCGTAGTATGGGGTCTCGTGCCGGATGGTTATGATGATGATTTTCGGGGCTGGGTCAGTCGTGTTGGTCACTGTCCCATTATTCCAAGCGTCGATGAATTCGAGGTTTGCTTGGCCGACAGCTATCGGAGAATAGCCGTAAAGGCCGCCCGGACCAGGCCAGTGACCCTGATGGCTGAACCATTGGTTAGTAAAGAATCCGAAATGAAGCTTCGCAGTAGGAGGAACTCACTAGATCACAGGGTAGCGCGTCTCTGTATCTTCTGGATCGTAGCCGGCTGGGACCAGCACGTTGGCGCCGACATACATGTCGCGATTCCAGAACGAGGACAACACCTCGCTCCTGATCTTGACGTATCTGATCTGCTCCCAGTCCTCGTAGTTTGCTTGGGCGCACCCACCGATCTCGGAACCAGTGAAGTCTTCCACCGCAGTCACATTGTCGAAGGTGAGCTCGACAGCCTGAATTTCACCTGTGATGGTCACATTGACAGCCTCCGTATACAAGCTACCCGTTCCACCAACAGGCTCTCCCCCGTCTCCACAAGGGAAGCGCAATGTCACCGTCGAGCCATCCGAGCGCGTCACCGTCTCATAGACGTTCATGAACGCTTGCACCGTATAGTCGCCAGCTTCAACATCATCCAAGCTCACGTTTGGATAGCCGTACACAGATGTCAATGGCTGTACATCGCTGCCGCCCTCGAGCTTAAGAGTATCGCCACTGGCTACACCGAAGGCATTGTAGCCGTAGAAATAATCTGGTGTTGTCACGACATCGGTGTCGTCGAGCGGGTCCGTTCCAGCTGGCGCAATCAGAAGCAGGACTCGTCCATCCGTGCTGCTGTTGAGTAGACCGTCAGCGATTGTAATGTCGAAGCTGAGCCCAGCAGCCGAGGCGGTGCTCGTCAAGGCGGTTACCGCTGCAAGAACTGCAGCCTTCATCTTGCTCAAGAATTCAGGGAATTGTCTCGACCACGAACCCACGCCACAAAGGCGAGAAGCAACATAAAACCTGGATCCGGTGCTATGATGTAGGTTTCGTCAGGAACCGAGCTGGGCAAGCACTACCCCAGCTTCATTGTGCTCACGGCTCACCAAGCTTTTCTGGAATGCGCGCGAGTACCACCGTACTATCGCGACATTACCCAATCTTGGTGCGCTTTCGCAGCGCTGCGCAGGAACAGCGTTCAACGGCCTGCGCGATGATCGAATCACAAGCCGTAGCAAGCGAATGCGAGGCGAATCCGAGATAAGAAAGAAAACCCTAAGGCAACTAAGAAGGCGCCAAGAACGAGCTTGCCTCATTGCTTTAGGCGACATTCGGCAGGTGAAAGGTGCAACCGGCTGGGACTCGGAGCCACCGGCTGTTCGGCGCCTGAGTTGAGTGAAAGCTTCCAGAAGCTTGCAAAGTTATGCATCATGGTCGCTGCTGCATATACTTTCATCGACATGCAGAAATATGCAGGTACCTACCATCAAGTAGTACACGGGCAGAGATATCTGTTCTGGTAGGAAAGCGCTTCCCATGTATGATATTGGACAAAGCAGCTCCAGGGCTGTGTTCCTGGCAGAACAGCTCCACGAAGTGCTGGCCAGCCGCCACGATTGGGAAAGCGTGACCGCCGAACGCCACTCGTGTCGATGACGAAATCACACATCACCCACTGGCATCATAATTAGTACCAGTCATTACCTAGGCAGTTAGCTGCTCCCCTAACCGGCATTGCTACTACCATGGCCATCGGTTCACTACTTTATTCATCAGTTCGAAGACGAAGAAAAGGCCGTTTCTCATTAGCTTGTTCAGCGTACTGAACATATACATATCATCACCCCTCATGTTTAACCAGATCGGCCTACGCAATATCAGTCCTCTCCCGTCATCAGACGTCATGTGCTCCGGTGTGTGTATGTATGCAGATGCCATTGAAGGTCTTGTACAACATTGCTCATGTGCGATGCATTCGAAGGTCGAGATCGGTTCCCGATATGACCGATCATGTTGTTTGGGTGCTCAGGGCCGGTTCTGAAACGCATGGCAGGTCACCCATGTGCTTGTGTTTGGCGCAAATCGATGAGAGGTAATGAAGCTGGTAGCCGCCATAGCTGATCCCCGCTCTTTGTTCGTGTTGCACATCACCAAGCCTTTCCGACTCCGTGGCCATGTCCTCTTTCCTCATCTCCATAGCTTTCAGCCCCTCTCGAACTATGCCTCAGCTCTTCGTCGTTGACACTGAACTCCCTTGTGACCACTACTTGCATCGGTAGGCTACTCCTCCCGCCATTGCCGGCGGCTTCTGCTTCTCCTTTACCAAGTATCCTTGACCGACTCTCTTCGGACAGTCTCCCATTCTCACCAATATCGGTCAATGGTATGTGGCCGGACTTGTCTGACTGATGGCCGGTCAATGTCGCAGTGACGGAGCTGAAGATGGATTTCTTGGTGTCAAGGCCGTGAGCACTGGCGTTGCCGTAGGTATGCGAACCGCCACGACCACCCATGCCGGCGGAGTGAGTGTATCCAGCAGTTCCGCGCGTAGTGGCGCCAGACTTCTGGAGGAAGAACAGGCGCAAACTTGGCAGACAACCGGTTATGATTGCTATTGGATTGTCAGTGGGCCATGAAAGGTGCTCAGAGCCCCGAAGGTGGTATACGAGGTCAGTATCTTACCTGCGGTGTTCTCCAGCATGCTATAAAATGTAAATTTCACCACATTCACCGTACCACTTGTCGGATTGCAGAAGACCAATCTGAGAATGCCGAAGCAGATTGGAATCAAGGGTAGCAGGAAGATGACCACCAAAATCACCTTCTGCCGATCGTTGACCTGCAGTTTCCAAAGTAGCGGAAACGGGATAATGATCAGCAACACATCGCATGCGATGTCCGTCCCAGCACTGAACAAGAAGACCAGGTTCGATAGGTAGATTTCGCGATCCGAACTGCAGCCTTCCTCGCCAAGCTTGAAGAAGGCACTGGGTGATCCACAGGCGAACAGTTGAAGGAAGATAGTCGTAAGCAGTGTCGATGCAACGACGAACATCATAATGTACCAGAAGATACGCATCCTCGTATGTAGTGAGTCGAACATGCGCCAGAAGAAGAGCAGCAGACTGATCTTGACCGCCCATACTATAATGACCGTCAGTCAGTCCTGTGACGGTGTTTCTTGATCGATGGCACCGCTAGCAGAGCGTATTGATGGAGCTCGCTTGACGTTGCCTGAGCGTCGGGAGGGCACCGGCCAGCGAAAAGCGTCGAAGATGACTTACGAGTACACCAGAATGTAATAAGGACTGTGAACTGGTACTTCAAATACAACAACATTCGACTCGTGAAGTCTCCTGGCGGCTGTTGACCAACGAGCATATAGGCTAGGTATTCTTGTACGTCATACATTGGCGGTATCATGAGCTGCGAGATGATTGCTGAAACGAAGTGCAACACCATGGCCACGAGTATCAAATAATCATTGCTGAAAAGCTTCTTGTTGTGTCGAAACTGGATCCACGTTCGGAAGGCGACGAACCCAAGGGCGGCAACAACCTCGATCCACAGGAGTGCCTGTTCAATACCAAAGAAGATAAATTAGCTGAAATCCGCGCAAAGAAGAGGTGGCTTGTAATGTCTTCGTCTGCGACGCGGTGCGGAAGGATGTAGCTGTCGCTGATATAACAACTGCGAAGGACTTACGCTCTGTCCCTGACGGCTGATGAAGAGATTGACCTTGACATCTTGTTCTGCCATCTGTGAATGTTGTTGACGCCAGAGCAACACGAAGGGAAGCAGATATCGAAGGGGAGGAGAATCGAAGAATAAGCAGCCCTACAGGGAGGAGGCCTGCGCATACATGAGGTGGGATATAACATTATCTGCGGTCCAGACTTCAACGGCTCGTGCAAGATCAAGGAACTTGCCGATCGCAAGTAGCCCTGAGTATGGCATTGTTACCACACTGTACCACAGTAGGCGTGGGCAATGCTCGATCCTTGGTACTTAGCTTATCGACAAGCAACGAAATTATAGGCACTAAACGAAGAAAGGTATCGCTCTGGGCTCTTATGCAGAAACATGTTTCTGGCATCGAATCAAACACCCGCCTGGGTTTCGCTTATGAAGTCCGGTGGTACCTGCATGATAGGACACATGCTTGTTATAAGGACCGGAGCTTGACAGGAACTGGATGTTTCAGCATGGTAGTTGGGCCGGGAGTCCGGGACCAAAGCAGTCAGCAGGTGATTTCGAAAACGTCTGCGGCCTCTGCGGTGGCCGTGCTGTAAGTCTTCATCCTCTGACCTACCACAATCATGTCCACTACATCAGACACACTTCATTAGAGTCGCTCGTACACCTCTAGCGGACTGGTGACAGACCATCAGTGCACGCTGCCCCGGATACTGGTTATGGCATACCCAGGACAGAGCCTGCGTGTCAGTGACCAAGCTTGATCGGTTGTGATTCCGAGATCGAGGTAGCTGAGGATGTCGGTATTGAATTCGGCCTCATCCCGGCGTACCAGGTCGAAAGGGGTTCCTACCACAGTGGCACGCTTCGTAGCGAAACGAAAAACGTGGTCGAAGTCCAAGAAATTTGACGAGAGCAGGGTTTGCGGATTTCGCACGAATGCATGCTCGCTGTTCACTGCTGTTCGTGGAGGACGGATTTCTGTCATGATACTTGTCGTCCACGATTTGGCTCACGACGGAAGCGAGCGTACAAGTCTGTGATCGAAGAGGAAAGCTACAAGCAAATTGACAGTCTTGTTGGGTTCGAGTACCAATGGAGGTCCCACCTTCCCCATCGCCTCGGGACGAACGACTCTTGGCATGCGTTGGAGTGACATTGAGCGGGCTCCACTGTCTCACGATTACAGTAGGGTCCCCAGCAACCGAGATCAGCAATATTCTAGCCTAACTGCAGGTGCAGTGAGAGCTGGTGGCCCAAGGAAATTGCAAGCACTCTCTCTCTCTGAGGGGTGCCCGAACTGTTCTGGAACTCAAGAACGTCTCGCAGTGGAGGGAAACTGACGGGCGAAATCCCCGAATATTGGACCATGTGGTGTCGATAGTGTAGATACATTGCTTTAGCCAAAATGCAGTTGTAGCACCTCACCGTTGCATACTCCAGCAATTGGGGCCACTAGTGTTGAGGGGAAATGAGTCGTTTGGCGGCGAAGGAATAGACAGGTATATCGCGAGCATCTCCCAATATTGCTGCGTATCTTTCCTCCCTTCTCCCTCCATTCTGAACATAAACCCTCTTTTGAATTTGCATTCAGCAGTACTCTCCTTAAGCCTCGCTCTCTTTTGCCGAGCATTAGCTCCGCGTCCACTCCTTGGAACATTTCTCGCGCTTTGATTCGCCACGTTCATCGCATTGTCGCTTCCAAAGCCACATCACATCTTAGCATTTCACAAGCCAGATAGATCGACATTCCAGCATCCAGAATGCGTTTCAGCATTACGACAGCTGTGGCGTTGGCCACAACTTTGGTCTCTGCCCTCCCTCAATCAGCTGAAAGCGTGGGCAATGTCACGACCTTGGCTGCAATGATCCCAGCACCGCCAGATGCGCCTACACCACCCACCACGTGCCCCAAGCTCGCGCCAGGCCCTGTGAGCTTCAAGTTCCTAGCGGAGAACTTCCCTGCTCCCAAGCCCACGGATCTCTACGCCATCGAGGCCATCCGGCAAACCGCCGCTTTGTACGCTCTTGCGATCGACGGCAAAGCTTTCGAAGCACTTCGTAAAGTCTTCGTTCCCAAGGTCCGGGCCAATTACTCTGACCCGATCGGCGTACTCAACGGCGTGGACGCGGTGATCCAAGCTCTCGCTCCGGGTCTGGAATCGTTCGCGTCGACTCAGCACCATCTCGGCACACAGTATATCCACATCTGCAGCGCAACGACCGCTGTCTCGGTCACATACTTCCAAGCCAGTCACTACTTTGACCCGTATACCGGAATACAGAACCCAGTAGGGCCGGATCGCGTGCTTGTTGACAACGCGCAATATCAAGACGTGTGGGCCAAGCAGGCAGATGGAACGTGGAAGATCACCAACCGTAACTTGGTTCGTATGGTGAGTAACAGCGCCCAGTGCCTTGATCACACATGTACTCCTGCCAGTACTAACCTGAGTTGCAGGGTCCGGCTACCTTGCAGGGTGGATTCCCGACACAGCCGGATATGTCGGCCTTCGTATACGGGCCATGAAACCAGGAAGTGTAGGCGGAACGGGGTGCAGCAGTCGTTGAGGCATCTGTTGTATAGCAACCAAGACTTGTTCCATGTCAAGTGGCAGCACATCAACAGTACTCGTGTATAGGTATTGATGTCCAGCTGTTGATCTTACGATGTAAAATCTGTATAAAAGCCATGACCATAGCTAATATTAATACCGCATGACCGCAAATTCTTTTCGACACCCTCATCGAAATCACCGGGAGGTGTTAGGACTCGAAAGCAAAAGTGATGTGGCTCGATCTGAACGAGCTCATCCTAGGTCACTCGGTCCGCTCATGTAGTCACCATTGCCGCCTGCATTGTTGCCAAAGAAGAAGCCATCAAACAGATCGTACTGTTGTCCATCGCTCCAGTCATGGCTGTAGTCAAACCCCATGACACCTGGTCCAAATCCCAGATCCAGTGCGCCTAATGGTGAGCCTTGATCGTTGATGGCTGTGAAGTCGTAGCTATTATTCATATAGTCCAGATCCTCTGGCAAGGCCGAGGACGACGTGACTGAATAATTCATGATGTCGTAGTTCTGCTCTGGTTGAAAACTCGGTTCCGACAACGAGGGTGATGGGACCGGCGCTTGCCGAGACGAAAAGGTGGGTGATACATTGGGCACGCTGTTCTGGGCCATAGCAGCCTGGGGCAGAGATGCGGCCTGACGCCATTCAGTGCTAGTCGAGTTTGCTAGGGGGGCTTGAGACCGTGTGAAGTCTGTCCCGCGTTGCTTCGACTTCTTGGGCACAGCAGCAGAAGGGCGTGGTCCCACGTCTATTTCCTCTGGGAATAATTGTCGAAGGTCCATGTCGAACTTGGGTGGAGGTCTCTTCGCAATGACAGGCTTTGGGGCGATCGGCGCGTACTCCTTACCCGATATTGTTCGCGCGAGACCCTCCATCAACAGTGGCTCGGAGAAGCTAGGTTCGCGTTTTACTGACGTTCGAGCACTGCCGTCTTTGGAGAAGCCAAAACCTGGCGTCGACAAGCACATCTGCACGGTCGCTTTGCTCATGCGCTCGAAAGCGTCGCGACAAGCCTCTGCAGGCGGACACTTCTCCATGAGATCCCCCAGTACGGATGTCGCGGCAAGAACTGTGAAGTCGAATGAGTCCAGTGTCAGCCTGTTTCGCACCGCTGGAGAGTGCCACACAGCGTAGAGGAAAGATATGCCTGCCATGAAAAGATGGTGGGTTGCGAGATAAGTGTAATTCACCAAACGTTGACGATGGAGTTGTCGGTATAGTTTCAGCGTATTTTGGCCAGCCTCTGCACACTTTAGGAATATGACATCCTCATCCTCTTTCTCCTCCAGAAGAGTGCCGCCAGGACTTGAGACTTCTTCTGTTGGACTCATTTCGTTCGCAAAGGCAGCGGGCACAGCGAGCGATTGCCGGTAGAGCATTATTACTGCCTGCCAGTAGTTGAGCTCCAGAAACTTACGATCGAAGCTCACGCCTGTCGAGACCTGTGACGGGGCGGATTCCTTCCATTCGTAGAGCCTCTGGTCAATATTCTGACGCCACGACCGGAACGACGAATGCTGAGAAAGATATGGGGATAAAATTGAGGTGTCGACAGGCTCATCTTGGAATCTGCGTCGCTTGTGGCGGACCTGTTGTGCTTGTTGGTATTGCAACACCTGCAAAATTTCTGACTGCAATAAGCGAAGTTTGAGGTAGTGATGAGCCACGCGCTTGTAGGACGGCTCTTCGAATGATACAACAGTCTGGAGTCCTCCTGTACGCGAAATATATTTATCTTCGAGCAGAGATGGAAATGCGGTTGTCACAACCTGATCTGTTATACCGAATGGCCGGCCCACACACGTGCTCACAAGTCGGTCCATGTTATAGGTACACCACCATAGTCGTCGGCGGAAATCACGTGTCCACTGCCTTCGGCCCTTTTCGCGTGAGCTCAGAACATCGTCGGACTTCTGTTGCATTTCTTCGATGTCTGAGCCATCTTCGTAATGAAGACCAAGATCGACCGCCAGCCGCATAGCAACACCGACAATATACCAAAGTCCGGGTGCCACAGGGCGCAGCAATGCAAACGCGGCGAGCAGTAAGACTGCCTGCAACTCCTCCAAGTCACCACCAGAACGCTCAGCAGTTTCCGTCGGGGCTGAGCTGAGAAAGACACCCAAGTGTACAATGGCAGAAGCGTGATACTCTTCCGGCTGAGCTTGTTGGCTCGACAACTTTGCTCGCTTAGTCGCAGATTCATGCCGACTGAGACCATCGGAATGTTGCTGGTCTGAGGAACCCCATATGACCCCTGCTCCCACAGCGAAGACAATGTTGAGTAGATAGAGCTCGCGTGAGCTTCGCATCGTAGGCTCGACGGAATAGGCGTGTTGAAGCATGTTCTCGAATTCACCTCGATGAAGGATCGGGATCTGCGGATTCGCGTATTCGAAGTACAGGTTGACCAGCTTGTCAGCTAGTGGCCGATCCGGAAATGGTGCTTCCTTGAAGGCCGGCTTCGTTGCAAGGCCAAAGTATGTGTCTCTCATTGAACTACCCATCGAGCTTCCCGCAGAGCTGTTAGTGTTTCCTCGGGGTGCTTTACTGGTCCGCTCCGAGGAACTGCCAGATACAGACGACTTGACGGCAGACAGTACAACTCGAGCAAAGGAAATTCCAGAGACACTGCCTAAGAACCGCGAATCAGATGCACCCTGAACCGAGACCATGCCGATGTTAGAGACCAGTCTTTCAATTTTGTCTTTCTCGTCGCTCGCTGCTTTGAGTGTGCCATTCCGGCGCTCGGCGACTGATCTCTTTGAATCCGGCACAGAGCTTTGTGAGGCTCCAGTGGATTCTGGAAGCACTTGCGAGTCTGCGTTGTACACAGCATCCACCTCGTAGCTTATGTTGTTCTTCTTGAGTAACGACTCGAAGTAGTCCAGCCGAGTCTCGAGGAAGTAGACATAGCTGCGTGGAATTTCTCGTTTCGTTATGGGATCGTACCCAATACATCGCGCGTTTGCTTTCTCACACGTTGTACAGGACGGTAGCCGTGCATCGCAGCGGTTCTTCCTCTGTCGGCAGCGATTGCACGCCGACACGTTCCTGAACGCCGACGTGGCAGCAGACGCAGCCTGAGGAGGAGTACTTCCAGACGCTGCTTCATTACTCAGACCGTCATCGACAGCCTCGTCCTGATAAGCTCGTTTCTGGCCCGCAATCGGGGAGGAAGTGGTTGTCGAGGTCATGAAGTATCTCCCCGGCCATGGATGGTACGACTTCAAAATACCTCCCGGGGAGCAATGTTACACGGAAGCATCGAAGCATGCCTCAGAGTCACAGTATCATTCAAAGCATTGACTTAGGCATACAATTGACAGCTCGTCGGCTCGCGTCCAATAGATACGCGAATTATTGGCGAGATGTGCACCGTTATCTGCCGTATCTTTTCTTTCTGTCAGGCTTCTCAATGCAGAAGTTGCTGATAGCAAGCTAAAGCCCGCTACTAGTAGTCTCGTCTCTGGTTTTACTCACCCACCGTAAAGATGTCAAGCACGCAGGTTTGCCTTTGCGCCGTGCCAGTGCCTTCAGTCTGGATTCGTTCTTTGCACAAGACATTATGCTCTTCACAGTCCCAGAATCTAGGGCCGACCAATCGCCGACAACGCCACTTACTCGAGCTCTCGCTGATGAGCTACAGCGTCAGGGTAGATCTTCAACGGGTCAGACGCGACCGATCCTGCTTGCACAAGCACAAGCTTGCTGCAGAGGGGTACGGACAGCGGCAGAGAGCACTGCAGCTCGGCTCTCGAACCATTCTGGCCATTTCGATGAACTCTTGCTTGGACGGCATATGCTCTGAGCCGTCCGAGACCATGAAGAATAGATCGCTGCCAGTGCTTGCTCAGGGTGTCGTCTAACCCGACTTTGAGCAACAGTGGGATCATTGTGCCAAGCAACACAACACGTGGCATTGCTCGCCGAAGCAGCCGAGACGCGCTTGAACGTGCCAGTAGAGACTTCTGCTATCAATAATCTCAGCAGAAGTCCAACTCAAATCGTCCAGGAGAGATTTTGTCAAGGTTGCATGGCCAACGCTGCGTCGCAATCGCCATCAGGGCGGTGAGTCACTTCGGCTCAATCAAAGAAACAAACTCATGCCACTATCTGGCATGTCGATCGATTAACGCTGCATTAGATTGGATGTCAAATGTCACTGCCTGACATGACTTGGCATTAAGCGAGTGGCTCAAATTACAGTATCGCTGCTGAGCACTGCTCTCCCTTAGGGTCGCGACCACCATCTTGAGACCTCGTCGAAGACCACAACGACAAAGCGTCCACTCACAAGACAGTCTCATCAGTCTAGCGATTGAGCGTCGTTTGCAAAATGCTGGCCATGCCATTAGCGCAGGAGCGGCAGACCAGAGAGTCTTTAGTGGCCTCCGGGAAGCCACTAGCCAATGTTATACACCGCTGATTGTGCACATGACCGGCCAACACATCGCTAGGCGATGATTGCCAAACTGAAGCAGTCCTTGTCTTGCGTTGGGCGCACAAGCACGTCACGATCAAATCGTTGATGGTGTGAAAGCAGAGTGTGTTCTGCCGGCATGTGCATAGAAGTATCTGCAAGTAAGGGATGCTCCCTTCGATTCTTGAAGTAAGAATAGGCAGTTCAACGACGAATGCAGGACAAATTGCAGCCACCCCAGCGAATCAAAGCTAAATATATGGCTGTCGGTGACGTCGGTAAGCCTGCATATTTGACTGCCGACCGTCTAGATCTGGGTTATGCAGTTCGTCCGAAAGCTTCCAACATGGGTGTTAAGCCGTTGAGCTGCGCAACCGTACCAAGGCGTGCAATCTAGACTATGCAATCGCAAGCAGCTAGATGCGAACTGGCAGGCCGTCATGTCTCGAAGGGCACACAGCATGCGGGCCGTGTCGAGACAGGCTATAGTTGCAGCGGCTCTGACCTGTCAGAGGATACGTTGGTGTTGCACAGCAGTATTAGGCTTGGGCAACAGCGACCACGTCGCATGTCAGCTGCCTCATTGCATAAGCTCGGTTCGACTCGGGCGTTTGCCTTGTTGCAAAGCAGCTTGCTCTACAAGCCACAGCAATGACTCTGATGCATTCTTTAGAAGTTGATACTCGGATCCAAGCAAGCTTTGGCAGCCTTTGACAGCAGCATTGATGCGCTGAGGTGGACTCGAGACTGGGTGTAGCATGGGTAATATGGAGCCTCCACTGCACCGATGTTTGCTATCCACACCGCCGCAGAGTCATGGAGAGTTGCAGAGACTTGAAGTTCGGAAGCTGAATTTCGAGGTGTGAAATTCGGCAATCTCAACTTTAGTGTCTGTGGGCTGAGTCCGCGGCGGCAAAGCCAAACCGTGTCCCCGGGAGCCTTTTTACGAAGAAGGCGGGACGGGGGACGGGTTTGACGCGTTACTGCTTGTGTGATGAATCAGGGGGCGCTATGGAGCCATGGTACAGCGCTCGCTCCACCTGGACCTCCTCCGATGTTTTGTACCAGTTTCGAGGTGAGGTCCGATTCGTCAGCGTCATCACATGGCAAAAGCACACCTTGCCTTTCCTAGCATCCGTCAAGTTCCCTACGAAGCTCGCCTCGGAGCTTTCCTCTCGCCCCTTGCTTTCTCTGTCAGCAGAAAATCAGAGGTCAGCTGCCCGACTTTCCAAGGCCAGCAAGACGATAAACTCTGGTTGGCTGCAGCGGGGCACTATGCAAGACCGCTCTTTTCACCGCCCTTGGGATGAACATTGGAGATCGATGTCTGCAGGCCAGCTTTGGGCCCGCCTGCCGCCGAAACTGTGTGATGTCGAAATTTCGAAAAGCGCTCAAGTTTCATTTTGCTTCGTGGGCTGAGGCGGCTGCGCTATCGTCAGAAAGGTGGGTGCTTGTGGAAGCCTGTCAGAAGGCTTCCATGAGCGAACATGGGCTGGCTTTTTTCATCCGATATTCGCGGAAGACAAGGATATCTGTTCCTAGCTGACGAGCTAATGTTTTGGTCAGGGGTAGAAGGTTTACCTGCCCAATCGTTACCCCTTCCGCCCAGTGATCCTGATCCTAGGGCAATCGATAAGACTAGGATTGAGTACCAGTCCTGCGGTTCCAGGGTGAGTTCCGCTTGCTGGATGATCAATACGAAGATAATGCCACCACTCCGCAACTTCGCATGCGAACAATAATTCTATCACATTCTGATTCGACATCCTTGTCAGACTTGCGCGGACAATTGTGCTCGGTTTTCGTCCAACAGCCAGTACCGGTTCCCACTTTAGACAATTCACAACGGCTGAGCAAAGCGGAAACCCCGGCCAGAGTTGCCTAGTGTTCAAAATGGGGCGACCACGTCTCGCTTGTCCTGGGCAAGCGTCACGGATGTCACCAGTTACGCGCATCTCCCGTCTAACCATCTCTCATCCGCGCGAGGTAAGTTTGGCTCGCCGTGGTCCGCGAGAATGGGTTCTATTTCGCCTTTAAAATAAACCTGACCGTCTTTTTCCTTCTCCCTTGCGGATCTTGTATGCCGGGATATGGCCTTGCACTCCAGATGCAATCACATATTCACAATCATCCCGCGCCTCGTCTTTCCCCCTTCTTTTATTGCTAGTATTACGCTCACCGCCGTCCCTTCTTCCCATCTCACACCTCTTCCTCACCCTCCTCTTTCTCTGCCTCGACAAACATGAAGGCCATCTTAAGGTTCTACAACTCGAGGCTCAGGCCACACAATGCCGACGACAGCTTTCCCACAAAACAATTATTTGTGCTCGGTACGTCATGCGGCCCAAGATCTAGCGCCGAAATCCTAACACGAGACTGCAGCACTTTGTCGGATATGCGAGCCCATTGCGTTCATGTCAATATTTCCCTACGCATACCGAATGATTGAATCCTTCGATATCGCCAACAATGAAAATCAAACGTCAATGTATGCTGGCATGCTCATCACTGCGTTCGCGTTCGCCGAGTTCTCCACTGGAATGGTCTGGGGTCGTGTATCCGACAGGATCGGTCGCAAACCTGTGCTAGTCATGGGCTTGATAGGAACAGCGCTCAGTATGATTTCGTTCGGCTTCTCGAAATCGCTGCCCATGGCTATAATGTCGCGAGCACTTGGCGGCCTTCTGAACGGCAATGTTGGAGTTCTACAGACCACAGTCGCCGAGCTTGTCACCAAGAAGGAGCATCAACCAAGAGCTTACTCCATTATGCCCTTCGTATGGTGTCTCGGCTCGATAATCGGTCCTGCCATGGGCGGCGCACTTGCCATGCCCTGCGAGGCATATCCATGGCTTTTCTCCAAAGGAACGATCTTTGACAAATACCCTTTCCTACTGCCAAATTTGGTCTCAGTGGGCATCCTCATTCTTGGAATTACAACTGGTGCGCTCTTTCTAGAAGAGACCCATGCGAAAAGGAGGACTCGTCGTGATGTTGGCATCGAGCTTGGCGACAAAATACTCTACAGGTTGTTTGGAATCGAAACGACCCGGATCTACGAATCCGACGCAGTGGAAAGCAAGCAAGAGCTAGAGCTTCTGGTCGACGATGTCGAAACTGGATCACCTGAGAAGATGACCAGGCCGGTAGCTGTATTCAACAAGCAAGTGATTTTGATTATCGTTGGATACGGAATTTTGGCATAGTGAGTGTTTCCCTGAGAGTTCCGAACTTCGCTAACAGTATGCAGTCACAGCGTCTCCTTCGACTCACTCATGCCAATCTTCCTGTCAGAAGCCAAGTCGGAAACCGAGCCACGTCTACCATTTCTGTTCTCGGGCGGTTTCGCATTGTCGACGAAAGCCATTGGATTCATGATGGCGGTGCAAGGCGTCTATTCGATGATCGCTCAACTGTGGCTCTTTCCCTTCCTCATCCGCCGCCTTGGAACGCTATCGGCATTTCGACTGGTCATGGTCATCTGGCCTTTCCTCTACTTTGTCGTCCCATACCTCGTTCTCCTCCCCGAACGACTTCAGACTGTTGGCATCTACATGGCCCTGCTCACTAAGATGACCTTCCACACAGTCGCATTTCCTTCGAATGCCATCCTGCTTGCCAATGCCGCACCATCAAAATCGGTTCTTGGCTCGATCAACGGAGTCGCTGCCTCAACTGCTTGCCTATCCAGGGCATTGGGACCAACTGTCTCAGGCGGCATCCACGCCCTTGGACTGAAATTTGGCTGCAATGGCCTCGCATGGTGGGCAGGCGGCCTCGTCTGTGCCTTTGGAGCCCTCGAAAGCTTCTGCATCCATGAACAAGAAGATGAAGAGCAACCGCTGTGCGAACCTCTTATTCATGCCACCCCTCAGACTGACGAAGAGGAGCCTGGAGCTCAACAAGAAGGTCTTCTCACGCTGAATGCCGATTTCGACGACTCGAAAACGCTAGTCGAATCCGTCACCAGCGATGACACGCCAAAGTCGTTATTATAACATAACGGACACGAATCCCGCCATTTTGTCGAAATTCTCACAATCGGCACATTCACGAATATTTGAAGCGACTGCAAATCATCTGTACCAAAAAAAGCGAAAAGATCTCTACAAAATCAGGGCAACCTGTCACTTATACCAAAAATCAAAACTATACAAACAATCAACAACGAAAAGACCATTTGCTGTCACTTCTGGAAAAAGGATAGGGGGAGTAATGCGAAGAAAATGGTTCTCAACGGCTCGGTCAAGAAAGCTGGAAGCTTTCACTGGGCGTTTCTCTCAACAACATTCGAGATGGATCTCGCACTGCATTAACGTTCTGCTATGGGAAGGCTATTTGTATCCAAAGATACCCTCGCGGACATCTTGTCCAACTGAAGACTGCTTTTATCGCGATTTCATCAACATTTTGAGAAGTGCGCTGGGCGGTACACTGGAGGCACATGTACAGTACTGTTGCTATTGGTTCTCGGCAGGAGGAAAGGCAAGTCTCTTGCATCAAGAGGAGAAGCCCGTCTGTGTAGGATATTGATATGAAGAGCGAGAGGCAGTGGTGGAAAGACGATCGCTTAGACCTCCCTCAGGGGAACGAGAAAGAGGACAGATGAATTGAAAATTCCATCACATCCACGAACGGCATGTGCTCACAGAGCTATCTTCTGCCCTTGTCCTTGACAAAGTACATGAAGCCCGAGATTCGCATGCCTTCATGCTTGGAAGGCTGGAAGCAAACCTCGCCGGATATTCTTGTTCTTGTTCCTGTTCCTGGCCCCGGCCCCGGCCGCTTACTACCGTACCCAAGCATATCAAGGAGGACCAAGTCATCTTGCATGCCTCTACACTCACAAGATCGCGCGGAAGCCCCGGCCTGGTTCGCACTGCCCAAACGAGTGATGTCTATGTCTAAGCTGATGTCATGATGACAGCCGGAACTGTCAATTCGATCTCGTATGCGCGGTTGATAGATTTTACGAAGTCGAGTGTCCGAGCGTTTACTTTGACGTATCAATTCTGAGATCGGCGTCGTCAGCTGCCCAGGAGCGCGCTACGGAAGGCTTCGACGCCTTCACGCTCAGCGTGGTCTGGAAGTTGATCACTAATCGGCTTGCACGTTGAGATTACGATAGTCGAAGGACGCCGACGACATCGAATGCAATATCTGTGTAGGGCGGCGAGCGAGCATCAGCAACGACAGGCAACGTAGTAGGTGGCTTTCGCGACTGCTCTTCCCTCGCTAGGGTCATCCCACTCTGCCCCGCGTCCGCCGTGGTGCCACTGCAGTCATCCGGTCTCGAACTTAGTTCTTCGTTCACAATGACCGAGGTTCTTGGCATATTGTGCACGAAGTTGGAGAAACTTTCTACCACTCCGGTATGCTCAAGCACGCGAACCTAAGGTTGACTTCTCGAGCTTACAGGACTCGAGCTTGCGTGAGATACAACCCTATACCGAGCTCTTCAACGGTACTGGCCTCCCGAGCTGGTCGAGGCACCTCATACTCGACAGGTGAGAAGGCCAAAGAAGGGGCCTAGACCCTTTCGGCATTCAAGTCTCATATGGTCTCAACTTGGTCTTCGAAACTGGGGTTCAAGCCAAGACTTTAGACAGGGGAAACTTGCCTTCGTTGTCAGAGAGCGGGTGTGGAGAGCAATTCACGACCCCGGACAACCACGGTCACTGTCTTGAGCCCATCGGGGTCAACAAAACGCTTCACGATTTCATGTTACCCTAGCAGTCGATCGACTCAGAGCAAATCTATTCAGCCGCAGCGATCACGACAGCAGAAGTGGAATCCGAAGCCATCTGAACGCCCACGACTTGACTGAAGCAAGTCTCGGCTGGCTCAGATATAGATCGGATCGAACGCCAGGCCTCCACAGTTCTCAGCGAGCAAGTTGAGCCCAATTCGACACTATGGCGCCCAGCAGAGCCATTTTCAGTTCAGCAAAACGCTGCCAAGCTTGCAATGCCTTCTCACGTCTGATCCAGTACCAATCCCGTCAGCCGTCGTCCCTCCTATGCCGCTTCCAGTCCACCAACAGCACACCAGCCTCCAATCAAGGCCCACTCTCCAACATTCGTGTCTTGGACATGACGCGAGTACTCGCGGGCCCCTACTGCACGCAAATGCTCGGCGACTTGGGCGCCGAGATCATCAAGATCGAGCACCCCACCCGAGGCGACGACACACGCGCTTGGGGACCTCCATATGCCACCTACAGTGACACATCCTCCAGTTCTGGTCCCGGCGAATCTGCTTACTTCCTCTCTGTAAACCGCAACAAGAAGTCTGTGGGACTCTCCTTCCAAAGCCCTAAGGGCGTGGAGATATTGCATCAATTGGTGAAGAACTGTGACGTCTTGGTGGAAAACTACATCCCCGGTGCGCTGAAGAAATACTCCCTCGACTACGCCACCCTGTCCGCCCTCAATCCCAGCCTTATCTACGCGTCTATCACTGGCTACGGCCAAACAGGCCCATACTCGCAACGCGCCGGCTACGACGTTATGGTTGAAGCTGAGTTTGGCCTCATGCACATTACCGGCGCCCGAGATGGCCCGCCTGTGAAGGTCGGTGTTGCGGTCACGGATCTGACGACAGGGTTGTATACTGCGAACGCGATCTTGGCAAGTCTGATCGCACGAGGACAGGACCCAGAGAGGAAGGGACAGCATGTTGATGTGGCGCTGTCGGACTGCCAGACCGCTACACTCGCCAACATCGCATCTTCTGTGCTGATCAGCGGGAAGAAGGATGGAGGGAGGTGGGGTACCGCACATCCTTCCATCGTGCCCTATAAGGGCTTCAAGACCGCAGACGGAGACATCTTACTTGGGGGCGGCAATGACCGGCTTTACGGCGTCCTTTGCGATCGGATAGAGAAGCCGGAATGGAAGGAGGATGCGCGGTTCACCACCAACGCTTTACGGGTCCAGCACAGGGACGTTTTGGAGCAGATGATCGAAAGCGTTACATCTCAGAAGAGCACTGCTCAGTGGCTTGAGATCTTCGAGGGCAGCGGCATGCCGTACGCGCCTATAAACGACGTGAAGACCACGCTCGAGTCAGAACACAGTCAGGCAAGGGGAATGGTGACGGAGGTGGAGCATGCGGCGTGCGGGAGCATGAAGGTGGTGAGTCCGCCCGTGAAGTATAGCAAGGAAGGAATGGTCGGGGTGAGGAGTGCGCCGCCCAGCTGGGCGCGGGGACAGGGGAGGTGCTGGGGGAGTTGCTGGGAATGGGAGAGGCGGAGGTAAGAGCGCTGAGGGAGGACGGAGTTGTGGCGTGAAAAGAGCAGGTAGATGATTTGGGAGTGAGACCCGCCAAAGACCGAAGTGGAAGGTCGTCGATTGGTGGACCGTGCGATTTTGGCATAAGCTAGAGCGGAATAGATTGGTGAGAACAAAGGTCTCAGAGATGGATACACACACTATCACCACCCTCCCCATCCTTCCGGCCGCCAACGCCAGTGCTTGCGACTGCTGAAATCTGATCCATCCTCACCTGGCCCTGTGGCGTCGTGTCTGCCGCTTGCCGCAGCCCTGGTCGACCACGGCGCGGCTGTCTCGGTCATCTCCATCGCCAGATCTGCTCGCTTGCTCGCAGGCGCAAAAGTCCTTACACTGAACCAGAATGCGACCACCGACACCAGTAGTGGGGCTGCTGCGATGAAGTACCACTTCATGCTCGGAGCCACAGGCTGGAAGGTGTCAACATTCATTCCGAAGAAGCCACTCAAGCTGTCAGTGGTAGAAAGATGAAAGTAATCCAGCTAAGGCGCCATAGACTTGCATTGAGCTCTAGAGACTGCCGTGAATCGCGAATCGTGACAGATTTGTACATGAGGTCGATCATTCGCTCCATTGTGTCTACATAGTCGGCGCGGATTGTCGCGGAGAGATCTTGAAATTCTTCGATGATTCGGTCAAGCCACTTTGCTTCCTTTGCTTCGTCTTCCACGTACGGCAGTTCTGCGAAGGGCAAGAAGTCGTCTTGGACAAATTCGATGATACTCTTATGACGCTCTAGCAGCTTGGACATATCGTGGAGGCGCTGCGACATCCTCCAGACTTCGCGCGCACGGCTTGGATCCGACGGTTGTGAGAATATATGATCTTCGAGCTCGCTGTGTGGCTCGTCCAGGAGGTGCAATTGCTGGTTCCATAGGCGGTAGACACCACTTGTGACATGCAGGATGATGAACTGCATAGCTTCACAGATGGCGGCCGATGGATCTGAATTGGAGATCTCTAGGCCTCGGAGCTTGTCGATACCGACACTTCGACTGTTCCGGTAGCTGAGAGCTCAGAGATCACAATCGTCGGGCACAAGGCATATGGATGTGAAGCACCGGTGGTGCCACTGGGCATGACACGGAGGCCTCCGGCCTCAGCGTTGCTGGTTGTCACAGTAGCTGCTTTCCGTTGCATGTACACAGCAACACGCTGTGGATGAGTGCTTTCAGCAAGATCTGCGTCTGCCTCCTTGTTCCTGCTCCAGGAGTTGGATGAATTCGGAACGAGCACTTTCCCAAAGTCTAGCGCAAAAGCGCTGCATATCATCTTTCTTGTGTCGTCATAAGAAGGCCTCCATTTCATGGCCTTACCAGCAGCGCGACGAGAGCTGGCGTCTGCTCGCATCCATTCACGCACGCTCTTCTCACCTCCCTCATGACTGATGTTATTGATGCCAAAGTCGTGCACGAGGTGATCCAGTGACTCTCTGTTGTTGCACGATATGAGTCGGAGATCACACGGCTGAGTGGTGGAGATCAGATGCTTCTTCAAGCTTCCGATATTGTCAAATTGGCACAATTTAGAAGCTCTCAAGTGGAACTCTCTGTATGTGTACTCCAGGACGTACAAATCCTTGTTCTGCTCGAAACCTGTGTCATAGTGGTGCAGCGCGGCACTGGCAAGGACTGTAGGCAACGAAGCGGCGAAGCCCAACCCGTTGGTGACTCCGTGGCCAATGGGCGATCGACTCAGTAGCCGACGACACAGAAGGACAAACCAGTTCGAGTTATGCTTTGCCTCAGTGAACACACGCTTGAGTTCTGTTTGCGCTAACTCGGGGTCATTCAGGACTGGCAGACTGGGTCTGGCGTGCTGGTCTGATTTTGCCTCCACGTAATCGGACTCGCTAGGAGGCGGTTGGAAGCTAGGTTGATCCTGGAGCCCGTCTTCGATGACCGCGCCTCGTCTAGTGCGCGTGTCGTGTGAATGTTGCTCGGCTTGAAGCCCAGTATCATGTGGCTCGTGGGTTGATGCAGGATGGTTTGGCGGTGGCTCCTCGCGATGCGATAGAGGATCCACTCCCTCAGTGTCCGCCCGAGGCAAGGTTGGACGGACATCAAACTGTTGTTCGAGACTATAACCCGTCAGTGTGGCGGGCAGGAAGTCTTTGCGACTTGTCGGCTGAGTTTGTCGCTGGCCTTGATCGAGCTGCAACGATATAGAAGCTTGACGATGGTAGCGAGCATTGGCTGCAGATGACTTCCTGCGTTGATAGCCAGACACATTCGCTACTGAGCCTTGCCTTGTATACATCGCATGAGTACATTGACCCAGTTGCGGGCGAACGCAGACATCTTGACGAAGGAACACCGTCGGGCTGAAGATGTGTCCAGTCCTAGATCTAGACGGAAGCACGCTTGCGACAAAATCACCGTCGTCACTAGGCGACGCCCCGTCACAGTGAAGGCGCTCTCTCGCGACATACACTCCTCCCACCCGGCTCGCCTGCGAGCAGCACTAGGCTGCGGCTGAAAGATGCCATTGGGGTATACCCCCGGGGTCAGAGGTTGCATCCATGCAGGGGGCGGAAAACAGCGTATCGCGTTCGATGCCGCCCCTCTGGTCGAGCGAACTTTTGCAAGTGCACGACCTAAGAAGAAATATCATCGAAATCGATCGAAGACGCGCGGTTGGTAGTTGCGCATCCATCATGACAATGCTGTTCGCTTAAAGGTTGAGACTTGCAGCAACTTCGAGTCACATTCTCAACGAGCCGCATGAATTCCGCTATGCTGTAGCCCACAACCTACCAAGCCAACAAATACTGGAGCTCGACTTAACACTCACCGGTTATCCCAGAGCAACGACATTGCGAGGAAGCTATGCCTTTCCCATGTGCGAGTTCATCTGCCTCGATCAGCGGACAATAGGTTGACGCATTCTGAGCTTATACCCAACTGCTCAATCTCATGGCAACAGCTTAGCATTCACCTGCCTCTGTCGGGAGGACGACGGCGTCATGGTGTAGGTCAACAACAAAGCTCTGCTACTGCCTGGCAGTCAATCAAACGACAGCATGATAAACGACGAAGCTCTGGAGTGGGAGTCATTCAGACTTGCAAGATCTTGAAGCCATGGTTTGATGCCGACGATTCGAGCAAAAGATGAGGGTGATGAAAAGATTTCCAGGTTGGGGTTTTCAGGGCAGTGTGCTTTGGTGGTGATTAGGCGGAAATTACAAGCCAAACCCCGCAGCTTCCAGGCTCCTTCTCTTCCGAGGTCTCTACAACTGGATATCTGCCCTCATCAACGAGATGTTAGCCTTCTTGACGATGACGAATCAGCCAACAACCGCAAGCGACGGGCACTCGAGCTGGAAGAACGTTGCAAGCAGCTGCAGCATCTGAGGGATGTCTACACTCAAGCGAAGCCGTACAGCATCGACGGTGGCAGCGGTGGCTTGAGCTAAGTCGTGCCCTACTTTAGGCTATCTCAGATCTTTAGAGCTAAGTATCCCACTCGGGAGCTCTTCCTGTTGTTTCGTTCTTCCCTTGTGAGCGGTCTTGCGTGATAGCAGTCTCCCGAAACCAGTCTGTGGCAGCGTCCATTTCTGAGTGAATATACATATACACGACGATTCTGCGGTCTATGATACAGCCTCAATTCAGGATTCACACCTCAGAATAGCCGAAGCTTGCCCTTAGGACTGGGCAACAACAGCAGCAGCGTGGTTCTAGGTCATCCCAAAGCTCTGATAAGGCCCGGACAACAAGGCACCCATTTCTGGGCGACGCAGAAGGAATGCCGGACGAAACAACGCCGCTCCTGTGGGAGTCTAACGCCCTGGAAGATCCCCATAAGCAGTTCTGCTTACTGGCAGGCGTTCCTCCCTCGGACGGGTCGTTGGACAAAAAACACCCGTTTGTCATCGGCGACAAAACGCTCTATGGCCGAGCCACTCGTCAATACAAGCGAGCGCGACGCAATCACTCCTTCATGTCCGGTCTTAACAACGTGCTGCTGCTGTCGCAGGTCATCCTTGGCGCAACCCTGACCGCCCTTGGTGCAAGTGAATCAAGTCACATACTGATTACGCTGTTTGGTGTCATGAATACCGTGATAGCTGGTCTCGTGGCTTACATGAAGTCTCGAGGCCAGCCAGCGCGGACTCGACTTTATCGCGACGACCTGGAAATGGTCGTGGACCAGATAGAGAACAGCGAGATCATGTGGTTAGGGATATCCAGGAATATCCACGGCTATGACGAGATTGACATCGACGATAAAGTGACTGTCCGTGGCGAGATTGCACGATTGATGCGACTGTATGAGAAAGCACACCGTAGCTTTGTCATGAGCAATCCTGACAACTATCTGATGGGCCAGGCTGATAGTTCTGGAACGGCCTTAAGGTCAAGAGCTGGAGTTGGTGGCGGCTTTCCACCTGCTCCGCCTGCAGTCACTCTGCCTGCAGTCGCACCTGCCGCTGCGCCTGCTGCTGCTCCTGCTGCTCCACCTCTTGCCCCAGCCGCAGAAGCGCACGATGAAGATGCAAGTCCTGCGAGTGCACCCACGGATGCCGTCAAGGACGACGACGCGGCATCGACGAAGAGCAATGAAGTCGCCAAGCCGGATGCCGCTACTAAGAAGGATGCTACTGACCCGCCTCCCCCGAAGGAGAACAACAGGGAGAGCGCTCCTAAGGACAGCCCACCAAGCTATAGGGATTCACCAAACGCCAGTAAGGAAGATCTCAAGCCTTCAATCACCGAAGAGGCCAAGAAAGAAACTCCTGTAGACACACCCGCATCCACCTCGACTACTGCTGCGCCTCAAGTTCCAGCAACTCCGGACGCTGGAAATGATCCAGACGAGTCACCTGCTACGGCGGCGAAAGGCTTTGAGAGGACCAGCAGCTATGCGAGTAACAAAAGTGGCAAAGGCAAGGAAAAGAAGAGAATGGGAAGTGAGTAACCCTGGGAGTGCTCCACTGAGGCACGCGTTACCTTCGTCCTACGCATCTCCTCGAAATTGGGGATTAGCAAAATCAGTCTGGAACTCACCAATATCCTTCGCCATTGTGGATGAAGGTGTGTGATGCTGATTGTGTGCCTTCTTTCATTGTTCCAGCAGCTTCTTGAAGGTCTGCTTGGGGCCCTGATTGCGCTTGCGACAACAAAGTGCATGTACATTGTCATTGAAGCGGGCAGCTAACAGACCATGGAGTTATCAACCTGAACATTATAAGACTAGCTCTTGATATGAGACCTTTACATCTTTCCTTACCACTCGACAAATCAAGAGAGTCTTGCCATGTCGGAGCATCCAAACGGAAACAGCGAGAACATGGCGCCGCAAGCTACTGGAGCAGCAGAGTTGGACATCCCAGTGCCCGCCCCAATGATCAACATCAGACTCCTGTACTACATTGCAAACGTACCGACGACACGGCACTGGTAGGTCCAGAAAAGCCTTCTGGAGAAACACAGCGGATTCTTCAGGGCTATGTCTCAGCACCAGTGGACAGAGACACAGAGCGGCGAGGTCGATCTTCACGATGACAACAAACAGGCGCTCGACGAAATGATATCCTACATGAGTGAGGGCCAGAGTTTCCAATTCTATAACGAGCAGAAGTGGAAGAGCGAGCGACTCACGTGGCAGCCGAGAGACCCGCACGCGCATATCAAGAAAATCTGGCTCACTTCAAACTTGCAGCCAAGTATTCTGTGCCTGAGTTGATGCGCAGCTCTCTGGCAGCTTATGCTCATCGGATGTCTGAGATGCTCAAATACTGGAGCGAATTCTACGCAGGGCCTCGCAATATATTAGGAGCCCTCGGGCAGTTGGAAAATTTCTTCACAGTCCGCAGTTTTTGTGAAATTCACTGTGACAGCGTTTGTGCGCACAACAATCACAAGTACCCGAAGGAACTATATCCGATATTCGCATCTATGTGGTTGATGTACGACATCATGGCTGACGATACGACTCCAATGGAACGTCGTATGCGATCTGATCCAGATTTGGCAGTTTATGTGGCCTTGTACCTCAGGAGAAAGTTGCGGTCTCTTGAACGCCGGGACTGAGACAAGATTACCTCCAGAGATGGGCAACATTAGTCGAATGAAGGCTATGACATTCAAGGCATTTGAGGGACAGCCGTCGTCCGAATCGATCACGCATCTATCGTGTCACCACTCTTCATCTCCAGCCTCATCTTGGCCCTGGGCACTCCGGACAGCCACGACTCCAGTAGACCGTCCTCTACGATCTGCTGCTTTCGGTCTATCATCTCCTCTACATCCCAATTCGCGAACACGTACTTCCCCTTCAGGAAGTCGGCCTCCTTTCCAGCAAGCCAGACATTGAAATCACCCGGCAACGACACTATTCCACCAATCAGCATGAACAAAATCCCAGAATGGGACAGCTTACCATGGTCCATCGGCTTCACTCCTGCATCTCGCTGCATTTCACTATCAGGCCCACCGGGCTGGATGCTCACAACTCTCATGTCGGGATACTCCAGCTGCAGATGCTGCATCAGTACCGCTCCGGCCGCCTTGCCGACGCTATAAGCACTGATTCCAGGCATCATGACGATGAAGCTCGCGCAGCTCGACACGTTGATCACGACTGGCGGGCTGAGCCCTTTCGCTTTTCGATCTTCTTCGGATCGGACATACCGCAGGAAGGCTCTCGTCACGACCAGCGGACCAGTGAGGTTTCCGGTAATGCCAAGCATCCACTCATCAACAGGCATGTCACCAGTCAGCGGCTGCTTGTGCTTGCAGTATCCGGCATTAAGGACCAGGACATCGATGCTTAAGTTCTCTCCCGACTCAGCCTTGAGTCCGCGTTCGAAGTCAACGAAGGTCTTGTCGACAGCAGCTTGGTCGAAGACGTCGCAGACGAATGTCCACACTCTCGTCTTATTGCCCTTCCGAGACTCGATCTGCTCCTTGGTGTCCAGCAAACTACTTTCGGTTCGGCCTAGTATGGCAATGTGGGCGGCTCCGGCGACAGCGAAGGAGCGTGCGGTGGCCGCGCCAATGCTGCCACCGCCACCTGTGATGAGCACTGTCTTCCCTTGGGCGGACTGCGCAGGTGCGGTTGGAGAAATGGCAGGGTAGCTGTTGCGGTGCCAGATCTTGGTGAAGGACGGGAACGGAGCTTCTTGTGCAGTCAGGGTTGTGAAGGGGTCAGGTTGGGGGCCTGCTGCTGGAGACATGACTGCGGTGTACTGGGATGCTTTCCGCCAGGAGAGACTTGGGTTATGCTGTATTTGGAGATCTTCTTGTACTAAGAGTGGAAAATAGGATGATCGCACGACTTAGTGGGCTGTAACTTCGAGACATTTATATCTCCTCACGGGCCCCAACCGGTACCCGACACGTGCAGCAGTCGTACAACGAGCGCGCCTCTCGGCCGCACCGGGCTCCCATCGTCCGCTGTCGACCGTCAACAACGCATGAAGCAAGAGGATACTGCGCCTTGATCTTGGGAAGTGACGTGGGAAGATGGTTTAAAGCATAATGTATTGATAAATCCTCCACGGAACTCCGTCGATCTGCGCAGTACTCCATCCCCAGCTACTGGTTCGCATAACAGGTTTGCCTGGCCCGTATGGTCAGAACGTTGCCGACCTACATTCGAAGACAAGATATCCCACCACTCTTGTGCTAAACCTTGAAGCTGGCTTACCAAGAAGACGACTCACCGAAAGTTAGGCCATGGAGTTGAAGGCTTGCAGGGCTGGGCACCAGTGAAGACTCTGCATAGCACCAATTTACGAATGCTCTGCGTATCGGGTACTCGTTGCGCTAGTCATCTACCACTGTACGATCACATTGAGGTCATGGTGTTCCAGCCCGACTCTTTGGGAACGCCCTGGGGTACCACATCAACAGATCCAATTCGTGTCCCTTGGCCAGGCCGGTACATCCCCTACCTTCGCCGAGCACACATCTGACGCACAGATTAACCTCATCGGTACACTGGCCGCAGCAAAAGAACACTGAGTCGCATGTGTCACCACATCCACAACATGTCCCATCAGTTATGGTACTGCCTGCTCGCAACAGCCTCGGCCCAGACAGGCGAGCAGAGACCGAGCCGGGTGGTACATCAGCTCCTCGCCAGGGTGTCATCTCATGACCCACTACGGTGCAGGAGCGGAGACCTGGGTCAGTGTTCTTGCACTCGGAGCAGATGATAAAGGGATCAGATACGTCCCGATTGTCCGCCATAGATGTCAGATAGTCGGCTAAGCTCCTGATGTTGGGGTCGGCTGCTAGAAGAGTCGCGGCCTTGGCTTCGGTGTGGTCGGATAGGCAGATATTACAGCACCAGACGTCCATACTGAATGGACCATGGCGTTTGCAGACGTCACAGAACGCGCTTGCTCTTCGCTGCCAGTCTTCGTTGGTGAGCGTGCCCGAGATTCTTTGCTTTGCCTGGCTGTTCTCGCCATAGATGCCCACAAGTTCCAGGTCGAAGGCGAGTTGCCGCGTGTGGGCGATCGTGGACCGATGCAGCATCGCTCGAGCGTTCGCTGAAGCTCTGTACTTCTCTGCAATCTCATTACGCTGTCGTTCCATCTCGAGCGCTGCTTGTTGTTGTCTGAGGCTTTCACACTGCGCCTTCAATTCGGCGAAAGCAGCGCTGATCTCATCGAACCCTCTTGATTCTTCGTGTGTGTTGTTCGCCGTTGCCCTCACATAATTCCGGTACCGTAAAGACTGAGCCCGCAGCTTTTCCTGAAAGGAGACATGGCGCTTTGCTCTGAAGTTCTGTATTCTTTGGTCTTCTCGAGCGCAGGCATCCTGATGCCGATCGTATGAGGCCGCCAATTCCAATTCTTCGAAGTCTCGAATGGCCTGCATCTGCTTATATCTCTCCATTTCGCAGGCCGCGCCCGTCTCGCTTGCTGGCTTGCTCTCCAACACCATTTCCTCTTGGATACGAAGCGTGATCTTGCCGTTCTTTGTGACGGTCTGCAGTAGATCCACGCACTCTCGGCCCGTGAAGGGTACTTTGGCGACCTTAGCCCCTTTCTTGATCATGCCGCCCCAGAAATCATCACTTTCGCGCAAGACCTTCTCCCGTGCAGCGACGACATCCGGCTTCTCCTTGTCCCACCATGTCATGCCGACAAGCAGATTCGAGAAGTTGTTGTCGCCGCATAGCTTCTGAAACATCCGCAGATTGCGAAGATCGGAGCCTTTCTCGCGATTTGCAGAGATCCGGTGGAGATAGATCAGCCCAGATAGCTCCTGTCCCTTCCGGTACGAGGTGGACAGATACTCGGCGAGCTTGTCGAAGATATCTTCATCGTCGACATCGGTGTCGTCGAAACCAGGAGTGTCAATTAGTGTGTAGGTGGTACTGTTGATCGTATGGGTGTACTCCTGGACGAAAGCCGTCGCTGCGAAGCGTGAGTCGATAATTGACTAAGATTGAATGGGAACAACGAACCCGAACAGAGGCCTTCTCCGATGAGGATATCATCGCGTCCAGTCACACGTTTGATACTAGCATTTCTGTCAGTGGACTCGTGCCAAATCCTGATGCAGGACTAGAGCTTTCGGTCTCTACAGCGCGAACTGCTCGTGATGTCGAAGCAGGGAACGAAAGATCCCGAGATCAAAGGGCATGACAGCACTCACAAGCTGCTTTTTCCGCTTCCTGTCACACCAACGACAGCGATCAGGATCGGATCTTGCACCGGTCGACTGCTCTGAGATGAATGGGTGCTCAGTGTCGTGGGACCTTGCGCACGCTTCCGACGTTTCTGGCGCAGTTGAGCATATGAGCTGATGGGTTCGTAGTGTTGCTCTTCAGACATTGGGCGTGCGGTAGGTCGTGAAAAAGGGACAAGCGAACGCCGTCTTGATCTGGCGCAAAGCCAGCTCTTATGGCCATGATCGCAAGGATTTGCTGTCCCATCGATTGCAAACCCAGCGCCCAGCGACAGCACGTGTATCTGCGAACAACACCAAAGTTCCCACGCGACCATGCGGAAACACGCCTAAAATATCCAGTCCAACGGCCTTAAGTGTGGATTTTCAGGGTAGGACTGCTAGGCCTGCTAGGCGGGCTAGGCCAGAGCTCCGCGCCAAGGCATAGGGCGGCTACCAAGCTTCAAGGCGACCAGACACGGCTTGACAAGTTGTCGTGTTCGCAACACTTCATCAGGAGTCAGAACTGTGGTAATCGACGGTCGAGTCTGGCTTCACACCGTCGCCGCATCCTGGGGGCCTAGCGACGCTGCAAGACTTGACTCTCGTGCTATTGCTAAGCGCACGGACGCAGCGATTGCGGAGGAACGTCTGGCTCTCTGGCTTTCGCCAGTGTCGAGACGCTAGCTCCTGCCAGATGAGAGCCTAGCACTTCCCATCGTGACCACTGGGCGATCGATACTGCCATATCCAGCATCTCAATCAGGAAGCTGTTCTGGAGTCCCATCGTTCACTACTTCAGATATCATGGTACGTCAAACAAGCGGGTTCAACTCGTGCTGCTGTTTCCGCACGCTGTCTGCCGCTCTTGTGGCGCCATCTGCGACCTGTCAACGCCTTTTGGCGTTAACGGCAGGCGGTCGAACGTCTCGCACGAGTAGGTGTCGTTATGTGAGTCGTTCAGTAGTGACCGTACAGACAGCCTCATTCAAGACAAGTACAACGCTCTGCCGCTCTAGTAGAACGTGATTGACTCTCATGGCGCATTTGGAAATCTCGCAAACTGGTGGCCTCGCGGCTCTTGAGTGATCATATGAGGTCAGATCGCTGCCGTGACACAGTATAGAAGGGCAAGTTGGTCTCCGCGGCCGTCTAGAATGCCGCAACATGCCAACTTTCCAGATGGCTTCGATCAAATCCTCCCCAGCTGTGCTGCCTGGCAACATCAGCGCGGTACCTCAGCTCGTGTCTGACATTGCGGCACGAGGCCATGAACTTCAGTCTGCAGGCAAGGTAGCTCTCAGAGCCCGCCTGGAGCTGCTCTCAAAGGCACGCGAGCTAGTCGCGGCACTTGAAACTCCCCGCGAAACGATGATCCGCGACATCTGGACAGAGGTGAGAAACAGTTTCATCGCCGCAGTTTCGCCCGGAGCTGACAAAACGAAGCCAACATACGTGATGGCGGTCGACTTCGCATTCGAATCCGGGGTGTGGAAACAGATGGTCGCGAATGGTGACGTGCCTCAAAAAGTCGCCGATTTGGCCAAGCAGCTCGGTATACAAGAAGAGCTCTTGCAGCGTTTGATGCGTCACATTGCTGCCACTGGTCGGCTAGATGTGGTTGGCCCAGATGAGTACGCGCCGAACGTCTTCACGAGGGCCCTCGCGGATCCTGTGCTTGCGTCAGGCTACAGATATGGGTATGGCGTGCTCCCATTTATACAGATCCTTCCGAATGACTTACCTGGAGACAGTCCGTCAGTCATCAACCCGATTTGTATACATGCCCATAAGTACTTTCAGAAGCGAGGGTATACCGTACCTACAACCCCATTCAACAATGCCTACCAATTCGCACATCAGACCGAGCTGCATATGTTCGACCATATAACGCAAGAAAAACTTCGACCCTGGGGCGATGACTTCAACAATCTCATGAGGGGATATTTCACTGGGCGGCCTGCATGGGCAGACCCGGCTTTCTATCCTGCGCAAGACCGGCTGATCGATGGTTTTGATGCAACGGATAAGAATGCTGTTATGGTCGTTGATGTGGCTGGTGGCGCGGGCCACTACACCGAGCAGTTCCGATCATTGTTTCCCGACGCTCCTGGTCGGCTTGTGGTGCAAGACTTACCTCGAGTCATTGACAGTACCCCCGACCTCCATCCAAAGATCGAAAAGATGCCATACGACTTTTTCACGGAGCAACCTGTGAAAGGTGAGTCCCGAGCCCAACGCTTCCCGCATCTATGCTGATGGTTCAGGTGCGCGTGCATACTATACGCATTTCATCCTCCACGACTGGCCCGACGATGATTGTGTCAAGATCGTTGGTCGGATCAAGGACGCGATGAAGCCGGGATACAGCAAATTCCTCGTCCACGACCACGTGGTTCCTCTGCTGGGCCAGGACGCCGAACAGACCGCGCTCGATCTTCTCATGATGATGAACTATGGAGCAAAAGAGCGCAGTGCTGATCAGTGGTCCGAATTGCTGGAGAGAAAGTGTGGATTGAAGATCACCGATATCTACCACTTTGTCAATGGCGTTGAGAGTGTGATTGAGTGTGAGCGTCCGGTATAGCACTGCGGCTCAGGCACTTACCCGGAGCGCGTTGCGGCTGCAATTTCCGAGACGTGCTGCTGCATACTGATGCTTTGCGATTTGCGCTACCAGTGGGTGCGATCTTCGTAGTTGCAGATAGGTCCTCACAATGTTAGGAACACAACCAGGCAACAGCTTGTCGTTTGCGTTCGTATCCAAAGTTCCCAGAGCCGCATCGGCCGTAAGCTAGCTAGGCGACTAAAATCTAGCTCCAGGGTCTTGACCTCGCCTGGGGCCCTAAATCGATCGCTTGAGCCTGGCACCCAGTAGCGGACTGGGATCACCGAAATGGAAAATGCTGCAGGCCTGGGTCCACAGTCGTGTGCTTTTTGCTACAGTGCCTTGCATGAAAGCTGTGACTTTGTTGATGGAGTAGCCAGCACCGCCTTGAAGGTGCTATTAGTATCAGGGATTCTGATACTGATGCCACCGAGTATATAAGAGGAAGGTGTAGATTGGTATCAAGTTACGTGGTCGATAGCCTCCAAGCCGATAAGCAACATGACCAACTATACTCAACCCGTGATCAATCCCGACGACATTGTCATTCCTGTAATGGGAATAACTGGCAGCGGCAAGTCGACGTTCATTTCACTGTGCACGGAGGAGAAAGTCGATATCGGACATGGTCTGATGTCTTGTCAGTACACACCTTCCTGCATACGCACCGTTGCTGATCCTGTTAGGCACGGGAGAATGCTTGATGTATAGCCTCCAACGTGGTGGCCGCACGATACGGCTCATCGACACTCCTGGATTCGACGACAGCACCAGAGACGACTTGGACATACTGACGGAGATCGCGTACTGGTTGAGCCAAGCATACAAACGCATCCAGTTGGCTGGGATCATATACTTACATCCTGTTGATGCACCTCGACTGGGAGGTGTTGCCCGCAGGAACCTCACCATGTTCAAGCTTCTGGTTGGGAAGGACTGTTTGCGGTCAGTCGTGCTGGCGACGACGATGTGGGACAACGTCACGCCTGAGGAAGGATCAAGACGACAGAATGAATTGGCGACGACAGACGAATTCTGGGGAGACATGATCAAGGCTGGAAGTCGTCTGGAGGTCCACGACAACACCGAAGCTTCGGCACTCCGGATTATCGACAGAATCGTGTCCAACCGAGAAAACATGGTCTTGGACATTCAGAGAGAGCTGGTCGACGACCACAAACCTCTGGACGCAACAAGCGCCGGTCAGGAGCAATCGAGGAAGTTCCTGGCTGAGAAGGCCAAAGCCGAGAGTCGTCTGCAAAAGAAGCAACAAGAGCTGGATGATGCGCTTCGACAGCGCCAGCAAGAAGACGCAGAGAAAATCTTCTTGGAACAACGAAGCTATGCTCATCAGATAAGCGAGAAGCAGGACAAGCTCGCAGCAATGCACATAGACCTTGACGAGCTTAGGCGGAAGAAAGAAGCTCAGTGGGAGCACGAGCGGGCTGAAATTGCCAAACAGCGGAGGGAAGTCGAGGCCATGGCCCGTCAGGTGCGGCAGCAACTCGAAGCTATTTCACAGTCCAGAGAAGAAGATCGCCAGCGAACAGAAAGACTCGAGACAGCGTTAGATGGCCGTTCCCAGAAGTCTTCGAAAGACCTGACATTGCGCAATGCCGACGCTGTGGAGCATGTGAATAGAATCAAGGAGATCCAGCGAAACCGCGAGGAACTCGAACGTGCTCGTCAGGACGCCATGAGGAAGGAGGCTGAGGCTTTGCAGTTGAAGTCCTTGCTGGAGAGCATGGCCGTGAGGGAGGAGCGATTGATGCAGGCCGAAATGCTGAAAGACCAGAAAAGAGCTACGAGGTGGTCAGCTGCGGGAACGTTAGCGGGAGTCGGTAGCCTGGCTATAGCTGCTGTGGGTATGCAATGCACTGTCATGTAGAACTCTGCAAAGTGCGAACTTGCACAGTACCAGATCTTTTAAACCATTTTGGCGCAGGTGTGCCGTGGCTGCTTGGACACCAGCACTCAAGGGATGGTGTCTGGCTCACGGTGTTCGTTGCTGCCAGGTTGCCGGAGCTGTTGAGGTCCTGACGGCTGCGCTGAGTATCGCGCTGGATCTGAGGACTAACTGGAGTGACCATGAATGCGGTCGGCTGCAGACTGACCAAGCATAGAATTGTTTAGTGATATCCAATAATCGAAGAAGAGGACGTGGAAAGACGTGTTTTGTAGGCTCTGCGGAATTCCGTCCTTGGGGCCTGTCAGACCGTCATTTGATGCTGACCTTCTCTAACATCTGTCGTCCTCCCTGCCAGTGGGTTCTTCACGATGCGTTGGCGATTGGCCCACGGTCTGATCCTGTCGATGTCCTGTAGCAACTATGCCTGGCGCACTATACCTACCATCATCCTCCAGCGTGATCACGGTCGGGAGTAGTGATATGATATGTCCGTTCTGCCGCAAGAAGTTCAACGAGAGTATGGACCCTGGGCCTCGAGATAACGAAGCTGTTAACATGCCCCAGTATCAAGCCGCAAACGCCACATCTACTACTGCCGGACGCGACAAGCCGATCCAGCACCACCTCGGCGTCGGGCTTGCGAGGGGTGCGTGACTGCCAAAGCTCGGTGCGATCTCTCCCAACCATGCAAGCGGTGCTCTGCCCGTCAGGTTGACTGTCACTATGCCGGTGCGCAGCCCTCCAAGGACGGCGCCGATCGCCGACGGTCTAAGGGCAGCAGCCCACGCACGACGTTGTCTAGTGACGAAGTTTTCCCACCAGATCCCGCACGCCCGGATACTACGAACGGTGCCATGGCATATGGCTCCCTTGAAGCTCAACCCGATGTGCCAATAACCTGGCGAAGCTCGCCGCTGTCGCATCGTCGGAAGAGGGATGTCTCAGCATCTGCCATCACATCACTGATTCTGGACCAGCTCTCGACACAGCTCGCTATGTTCCGCGACTCGACTAACGACGACTCGCATCCACTGATCCACCGAAGCCAATATCCCTTCGCCACGGGCTCACCATTAGTGACGTGTCAGGTGCTGCTTCGCTCATTTGCGAAGACTGCTCCTGACCGCCAATATCATGTATGGGACTGTATAGGACAGGAAGCCGACCGGATCTGGTTCGAACACGACAAGTGGGCAGACGATGATTGGCTACTCATCTCAAGCCTGCAAGCAATGTATTTCTATCTGCTGCACCGGGTCGTTGCTGGAGGTGCTGTACATTTCGATTGGGACCTCCCCTTCTTGATATGCATGAATCAGATCTGCAAAGCCTCGAAGTCGCGATTCGAGGACGCCACTAATATTGACCACACGAAGCCACACGCGTTCGGGTACGAATTTTGGGCAAAGTATCAAGTGTGCAAGCGTTTGGCATGCGCTCTTCGCATTCTGGATCTCGTGGTGGACATATCTGATGCAGTCTCGTGCATTGCTGATCCTGGCTACTTCCTTCTACCGCTACCTGCAATCGAGGTGATGTGGCAAGCGAAAGGCAAGCGAGAGTGGCAGAGAGTGCTGCAACAGCAGCCGAAGGCCAAGGAAGTCTACGGACTGAGCCTGCAAGGCCAACTGAAGCGTCTCGTCGACGGCGAGGAGGCTGGCACTGGAAGCGTTGTACCGGACTTTTCGACCTGGTGTTCGACACAGGGCCATTTCGGCCAGGTCGTTCGGACTGCCGCTATCTTGTTGTCCGAATGAGATATCAAGGTGATTCGACTATATCGCCTCAGATAGTTCGCAGTCAAAAGCAGCCAGCAGTTTCAGGTCTCTGATTGTGGGAGACATTCAAACGCAATCAAAGTCGCCCGTTCTCATAACAATGATCAGTCACTTCGTCTCCGAGGTCTAGTCATTATAACCTGCCGGCAACTCAGTCGGCGCCTCCCCATCAACTACCACACCCTCTCTCAAAATCCCAAAGTTCAACAAATCACACTTCTTCCCAAACCTCATCACCGCCGCTCTCGAAGTCCCTTCCAGCTCAAACCCGCACTTCTTCAACACCCCAACACTCGCCGGATTCCAATTATACACATGCGCATTGAGCCTCTCCAGCTTGGGATGTGCCCTCCACAACCACGCCACATACGCCTTCAATACCTCAGTCATGATCCCCTGGCCCCAGTACTCCTCCGCAATCCAGTAGCCGATTGCACCTACCCTATCGTCGCCCTCGCGATCATTGCCTAGCGGGACAATCCCCATCCCGCAACCACCGATTTGCTCGCCATTCAGAGCGATGGCCCAGCGTTTGGGTGCTTTGATGGGGACTTGGCTGTGCTCAGGCAATTCACCAAGGTCATGAGTCAGGATGAAGTTTGATGGATGGCGCGTGTTGGCAATCCAGTCATGAGCGCAGTCGAGGGTGTACGGCAAGGGCCAGAGGCGGCCCTGGTTGCGGGCGATCTTGATGTTGTTGCAGAGCAGGGCCAGACGGGCGGCATCGGAGTGTAGGAGCGGGCGGATGGTGAGGCCGGGCCTGGACAGGGTGAGGAGGGGTTCGGAGGAGGTGAAGGTTGAGAGTTTGTGGGGTTGGCTTGTGTCTGGCATCGTGATCGTTTCAATTGGAACACCCAGGTAGTTGTATGCAGTACGAATGGTTTGAGATCTTGGCTGATGTTTTGGTATTCATATGCCGCGATCCTGACTCACAAAGATAGCATTGCTGCCCATGTCATAAATATTTTGTGCTACTATGCGAAATGTAACGTTGCTGCCTTCTAATTCATGCACTGTTAATCCTCTAACGAAGTCATTGCCGAATCGGAGTCAGGCGATGCTCGCAAGACTTGCAGGCGTCCGCGTTCAAGTATAATCAGCAATTGAGCATTCGTATGCTATTTAGAGTCATCCGAACTCGCCAAGCTGAAGTCATTCTTTGGGAGCAGTGCCTTTCCTTTTGCATCCCATGGCCTTCCGGACAGCCAAAAAGCAAAAAGCGAGCGGAAAGTCCGACAGCGATGGGACTCGAACCCACAGTCTTTGCCACCGGAAAGCAACGCCTTACCATTAGGCCACGCTGCCCCTCGGAAACGATAAGGCATTCAGGAATCGCATTTTGTGTGCGTTTCGTGGTCGATATCAGAGCCAGATAAGCACAAAATAAATATATATAGACTTTGTTATCCTCCCTCCAGAGAGCCTGGGCTCCTGCACTTGCCGGCGGTGTCTTGCTCTGGAAAGAGCCTATCAGATGGGGCGAGGAAAGAAATTCGTGGGTAACATCGTGCCGACCAAGCCCGGAGTTACTTCCCCCAACGCTGTAGTAGGAACTCCAGATTTTCACCCGCCTTCCAGGACTCTTCACATCTTTATTATTACTTCGCACATTAAGACAATAAAGGCTCTCATTTGTTCCAGTCAGTGTCAGATGTGAGCTGAGCTACTGGAAGATCTACACTGGTTGCTCACGTTATAGCTTAAGGCTGAGACTAGCGCTCAGCAACACCAGCGCTGTACTACCTGACTTATGCAAGCAGCCCAGATACCTCTTTCCTTGAGCAGCTCGGATCAAAATTTACGAAGCAGCTTGTCAGACACTGCTCTCCGTACATGCATCCTCCGCTCTTGCCTGTCTCATGCCGAGCAGATCGTGACTGCCAGTGGTCATTCGATGCATCAGCAGCCGGCAGGACTCTGTCTTCGACCTGCTGTCGCCTTTGCAACAGGTATGAGACGTCCTTTCCAAATCCAACCATCTCCATGCCCGCTTGTCTTCAGTCATAGTAGTCTGGAGTCACGGGCTTGATCGATGCCTGCTGCCACTGCCCTTCCTCCTCCATCCTCTGTCGCTGCTGCAAATCTTTCGGAGCCACCGATCTGCCACCGCCAAACATCAAGGTAGGCGGAGCCGTCAACGGTCTCGTCTCACCCGGATCGCCACCACCAAGACCATCGACTCGATTCCGATCGACCTGTTTGCCCTTCCGATCACTACTGCCCCCACTGCTTGCGTCCCCAGCACTCTCCTCGACATCCAGATACGCGCCATCACTGTAGTCTCGCGAACCACCCAACAAGGTTTCCCTCTCCCTGCCTCCGCCGCCACCACCTAACGGCCACTGCTCACCAGCGTCAACATCAAACCCACCCTGGGCCTCCATCGCACTCATCCCCATCCTCTTCCTCCACTCCTCTTTGGTCTCCGACGGCGGACTCCCACTTCCTGTCCCTCGACGACCGCCGCCAGCAGCAATAACACGACTCATCATCGCCCTCTCTCTTCGCTTGCGCTCACTTTCCTGCTCGTCCGCCCAACGAGCCTCTTCGGCGCGCTCCCAGGCCGCAGCACGGTTGAACTCGCGGACTTCTTTCATGCGCTCGAGCTGGCCGGCGTCTTCGGGGCGGTAGAGGGAGGAGGTGGAGGTTGGGTCGGGGGTGTGTGTGAAGTAGCGAAGCATGGCTGCTGAGGCGATGCAGCTGTGGGTTGGGGCGAGGTTGTTAGTGGTCCGTCTGATGGTTTGAGGGGGCGAAGATTGGAGTGTGGTGGAGAGGAAGAGATAAGTAATGAGAGGTTTACTGGACTTACAAGAACATAGCGCCAATGATGCGATGCCGACAATAGCGGAAGGCGAGAGGGCCGGTGCGGTGCTGGAGCTCTGCTGAACCTGCTTGTCGTTGTCTACAGGAGTGGTGGTGGCAGTATCGTCGCGACGATACAATTTCAATCGTTCAGTGGTGCTGAAGAGGTGTGAGAGGTACAAGTTGAAACGTCCAGCGGTCTCCATCAGGTGCCAGGTGAGTCTGTCCTTCTCCCCACTGAGGCACCAGTCGAATCTCCCCGTCCAACCTGGAGGGCAGTATGCTCTGTAGAGGTCCTCCTTAAGTGTCGAGAGGTCGCCGCCTATATAGGCCGGCTCGATGGCAGGGGCCATTGCGGTGAGTATCTAGCCGTTGTGCTTTGCGGTCTTCAGCCTAGAGGAGGATGTTGGCTTGATCGTGATTTGTGAATGTGGTTGAAGTTGTCGAAGATTTGGTTGCTGAGGTCACAACTACGGCTTTCTCTGTTTGCTGGCTGAATGGGGCCACGTACTCTGAACTAACCATCAGTTGCTAAAGCAAACGGACTTGCTCTTGGCAATTGACGTCGTCACGTTATCAAGTGAAGCAGCAACTCGAATTTCAGCAGAACGTGAAAAGCAAAAAAAGCACGTCGAGAAGGCGGATACATCACTCTTCTCCTATTCCTCTTTTCTATGCGCTCTTCCGTCATGTACAGGTCACAGATACCACAACAATCTCCTTTCCGCTGCGACGTGCTGGCTGGCGGACTGCGGCGGGATGGCTACATGTGGTATGCGTGGCGGATATGCAGGTAGCCGGGTCGCGATCACAATTTTCATTCTTGTTGCCATGTGGTACCTCATGATCACGAACTCGATTTATGGCTGGCGAGGAGCTCAGAAGGACATTACTTGGTAGGTCGAATGAGTTTGAGCATGAATTATGGTACGCGTACGTGTATGAGAACGACCTCGACCTATGCATCAATCAAGCCTGCTTCGAATTTTCTGACCTCATTGCCTCCACCTATCCCCATCCACCATTCATCTTCACTTCACGCACCAGTGTCGAATTGCGTAGTAGCGACCAACTTCCACCCCTTCAATGCCGCCTCCCTATGCACCCTCGCCTTCTCATCATAGCTATCGCTCGTCGCAATCTGCTTGAACGCTTCGACGGTCTCATACCTGATCAACGCCACCATATCCCATTCCTCTCCTGGGTCTACGATGAGGTTGCCAATGGCCGTGCCCACGAAGTGAACGGTGGACTTGGATCCGAACTGCGCAGCGACGGCGCGGAAGGCAGGAATGTAGTGTTTGAAGTAGACCTCTTGGCCAGTGAGGGGTGATGTGGTTGGCGAGGTCTCTGGTGTGTATTGGGCGGTCGGGTGGAATTTGAGCAGGTTGAGCATGTAGATTGGGGTGTTTGGTGGGAAGCCAGCGATAGCGTCTTGGACTTGATCTCGGAGGGAGGTCATGATGGCTTTGCCTTTAGGTTGTGGAATACTGTTGGTTGGTTCAATGGAATGGTTTGTGGCCGATTCGGTCTCGGCAGGTGTTGTTGTGGTGATTGTAGAGATTTTGCTCGTTCACTTGGATGTAGAGGTCTTCGTTTGAGCTGGGCATGCTCGGTATATATACCTACCTGGCTTGTCGCTTCTCGACTGCATTGGGCCCTGTGACGGGCGCCAACACCTCATAGCGTCGGCGTCCACGACGGTAGACCCGGTCACTTCGCATCACGCCCTTCACAGGGCCGACTGCAGTACGGCCGTTGCCTTGTATACGCACAGGCACTGCTCGAACTCTTTGTCAGCAGAACCGCTGTGGTCGAGGTAGTTGCAAGATGCTATAGTGAGCCCTTCCTTGCCGTGAGCCGAAGCGTAAGAATTACCCTTTTGAGACACTTAGAGTGGAGAACCGAGGAGAAGCCCCAGGCACCAAGTTGTCGATGCTTACCTCATGCGAACGAGACGATCGAGACAGCGAAGGGTTGCCGTCGATCTAATGCCATGCAGGTCCGGCGTTAAGAACTTCATCATCAATGCCGGTAGGCTGTAGTGAACACGTCGTGATCGTGTCAACCGGTCTGCCTATAGGACCTTTGGAGAACTTTGTAACTCCACATCCGACCGTACTAGGCAGCTTAGCCGAAGCTATCATGACCAAAAAGTTATTGCGTCGACATTGATGGCAATGTCTGCAGGAGGGTGTCAAGAGCACGGCGACGGCACAGTCAGGGGCACTCGGAATGACTGCATCTCAATCACACATGCTGTCATTCCTTTACCCGTGCCTAGCTCGCTCAACGCCTTCCAGCATCTCCGGCACTTCACGCGCATCGCAAGCCTACATCCGCATCTCACAATGCTCCCGCTCCCTTTCCAGCACAACATGCCAGCGCAAGTCCCTCGCCGAGATCAACGCCGAGCGCCGCGCCGCCGCATACGAAGTTGACGACGTCGACCTACTATCCCAGCAACCCTCAAGAGAACGACCACACTCTCGCCTCAACCCCCCTCCCAGCGACTATTCCCGCAACATCTTCGCCGACACTGCCCAACTCACCCTGCACGCCGGTAGCGGCGGTAATGGCTGCGTGTCCTTCCAACGCGAAGCCTATCTCCCCGATGGTCCGCCCAATGGCGGCGACGGCGGCTCCGGCGGCAATATCTGGATCCAAGCCGTGCCTGGGCAGACCTCCCTGCACAAGCTCGCCCGCCGAGGCATAATCAAAGCCGGCCGAGGCATCGGCGGGCAGGGCAAAAACCAAGGCGGCCGGAGAGGCGAGGACGTCCTGATCCAAGTCCCCGTCGGCACCGTAGTCCGCGAGATTTGGCGCAGCGATCCCGTCGCCGAAGAAGAAGCCCGCTTCAAGACCACCGACCCCTCCCAATTAACCCTCCCCGACCGCAACAAGTTCGTCCTGTACGCCGGCTCATCGCCCAAAGAAGCCGCCGAAGTCGCCTCGCACATCCCCAAACCCACCAAACCACGCCGCTCGCACCTCAGCGTCCTCGAACCCCCATCCCCAATCCACCTCGACCTCGACTCCGCAAACGAGAAACCCATCCTCCTCGCTGCTGGCGCCGTCGGCGGCCTAGGCAACCCGCACTACACCACCAAAGAAGAACCCAAACCCAAATTCGCATCCAAAGGCGAACTCGGCGTACGCCTGAAACTCCAGCTCGAACTCAAACTCCTCGCTGATGTCGGCCTAGTCGGGATGCCCAACGCGGGCAAATCCACTCTACTACGCAGCATCTCCAACAGCCGCACACGGTCGGTAACTGGGCGTTCACGACCCTCGAGCCCTCAATCGGCACCGTCATCCTAGACGACAACACCGGCCGTGCGCTGGTCACCAGTGGCGATAACACCTCCGGCCCACGCCAGTCCTTCACAGTAGCCGACATTCCTGGCCTAGTCGAGGACGCCCATCTCGACCGCGGTCTCGGGCTGGGCTTCCTCCGACACGTCGAGCGAGCACGCATCCTCGCCTTCGTGGTCGACTTGAGCCACCCCGACAAGGATCCCGTGGTGCAGCTGCAGAACCTGTGGAAGGAGGTGGGCGAGTACGAGATCAAGCGGAATATTGAGATCAATGAGGAGAGCCAGAACTCGACGGGGCCGATTGAGTGGAGTCCTGCTGCTTTTACTTCTTCGAGCACCAATGTGTCGACCTCCAGCAGCAGCAGTGCGTCTGCGGGAGGGGAGGAAGATGAGAGCCCACTGCAGATCTATCCGCCGCCACCGCCAACACATTCCTCTATCCAACTCGAGCCAATCAAGTTGCCGCCTATAAGCGCAAAACCGTGGTTCGTGGTTGCGACTAAGGCGGATCTACCCGACACGCAAGCCGCATACATGCAGCTACGAGAGTACATATCTCAAGTCGAGAAGGGTGAGGTGGTGCACCCAAGCGGGCAGAAGAATGCCTGGCGCGAGCGTGTTGCCGCGATACCAGTGAGTGCGATTCGTGGGGAGGCGACGGAGAGTATCAAGGTCTGGGTTGCGGGACTTTTGGATGGGATGAGTGGTGGTAGTGGTGGCGGTGAGACTGGGCAGGAGGGAAGTGGTAGTGGCGTTGTGATCCGGCACGGGTAATGGCAGAGGGCGCCGCAGGGGTCGATGCAGCTCTTCGGTCGGCGAGTGTTGGGGTGGTGTAAGAATACTACACGTATATTGTACCAGTAGAATTTGAGAGCATAGAAGGAGAAAGAGTGAGCGTTGCAAACTATTTATTAGGTTCTCTCGCAAAATCTATGGATGCCATGCGAACACTGTCTATCTTTCCGACAGCTGTGACCCAAACTATAGCGCTCCAGGAGAGGTCGTTCTCTGTCCATTACAATGCAGCAGCGCCTGATACCAAATCTTTCCCGTTCCAAATCACAAGAGACACACGCATGGGAAGCCCAAAGCCATATTGATCACGCATCATCTCCTGTCCCCGAGACCCTCTTCAGCCCGTTCTATTCCATCTGCCTCAGCCCGATCTCCAGGCTCAATCCGCCCAACCATCTCCCGCTCCTCCCTCATTCGCCGCAGCCGCTCGAACACACCACCCGCTCTCGGAACTGTCATCGGCGCTCCCGACGGTGGCGCTGCTAGTACCGGCTCTACCGGCCCTCCTACCATCTCATAGCGATCAGCAACGCGAGTGCGCCTCGGCTTCGCCTTCGGTTCCGGCGCCGCACTTCTTTCTGCTCCGCTTCTGGTCTTCCCAGCCTTCTTCTTCGTAGCTTCTCGCGATGTGCTTTCCGAGGTACTTGAAGCCTCGCTGTAGCTGCTATCACTGCTGCTACTGCTGCTACTTCCCTTGCCCTTTACCTTGCCCTGTCCACTGCTGGCAATCCGCGTGCTGCGGCGGATCGAAGACGAGGGAAGAGCGTCTGCTTCTTGAGCTGCAGCAGTTCCACTGGCTATTGGAGGGAAGACGCTGACCGAAGGGCCGGCAGTAGGGGGCACAGCAGCCTTCTTCTGTTTCTTGGAAATAGGAGGGGTCGGCGCTGCTGTTTCCTCTTCGCCTGGATTGACGAAGATGTCGTCAAAGAGGGCAGCTCTGGGCCGCTTTCTGGCGTTTGCCGAGCGATCACCACGTCCAGCAGTAGGAGCTGGCGCAGTGGCAAAAGAAGCCGGCTGGTTCGGCGAAGAGTCGGGCAGCGAGGAGAGCGAGGAGGAGGAGGAAGAATACGAAACTAGTCGTTTCGTTTGCTTCTTCTCCTGCTGCTGAGTAGGTGGCTGATTGACCGGCACCGTAGCACGAAAGCCAGCCGGAGCTGCTCTGCGTCCTCTGGGAGGCGAGGCAGGTGGTAGTTCATCAGTGTACCAATGGCTCGGGATCGGAGCTTGTGCAGGCTGCTGAGGTAGGGCAGGACGGTTGGCAGAAGATGGACGACGCTGCTCTGGTTGCGTAGGTGTGGCTGGCATACGCATAGACTGTGGCGGTTGCTGCTGCTTTGGCGGCTGCGTCGTTGTGCTCGCCGAGCTCGGGTTCCTACCGACTTGGGAAGGTGGTGGAAAGGGAGGCATCTGCCAGTAAGGACTGTTCTGCGCATGACCACGGTTGCTTGGCTGCTGCACAGGCCGCTGGATCACAGGCTGGCGACGGACGCTTTGCGGCCTCGAGGGCTGCTCTGGAGGTGGAACGAAAGCCGGTAATTGCCAGTAACTGGAACTCTGCGCAGGGCCGCGGTTGACTGGCTGCAGTGCCGGCGGCTGAGTCACTGTCTGACGCCGGTGGCCCTGAGGCATAGGAGGTGGCATCTGCGAAAGAGGTACAGCAGCCGAAGGGAGGAGCTGGCGAGGGGGAGGAAACTGTTGCATGCTGGCGAGCGGATTGACATAGCCTGGCGCCATCTGGGTCTGACGACGTGGGTCGTTCGCTGCAAACAGCGGGTTGCCTGGGATGAGCCCTTGTGGATTGGCACCGGGCCACTGCGCTGGGATGGTGCTGCCCATCGCCGGCTGTGAGCGACGTTCGTTCTGACGGTTGAGGACGTTGTGTGGCATGCGTGGTGCTTCACCACCATCGTTCCGCGATGATGAGGCCATGTCTGATTGTGTCCGACGATGGTCCTGAATGTGCGTTCGAGGCCGAGATGTAGTGGATGCCGATGGTGGAGCAGGATCTTGGTGTGTGGTATTCACTAATCGACTTGACCGTCGCACTTGCTGTGACTCAGGCCAAGATGGTTCCCCTTCCGATGCTCTAGGACGCTGAACTGCGGCAAGATGGGTTGCGCCAGCTTGTGTAGGAGGCGATCTCTCTGCTTGCGACGATGGCAAGCCATCGCTTGGTCCATCGGTTTGGTCGCTTGCTGTAGAGTGTCAGCAACAATGAACAGAGCAAGTCTCTTTGATGTTCGAACACTTACGAACAACCTTCTTGCCATCCACAGTCTCTAGCACTGGGCTGCCATGGAAGAAGATCTTCACGCGCTTGGGAGTGGCTGGAGCCTTGTTGGATGACATCGTTGGCACAATATGTGAAGTGCGTCTCCTGTAACCTGTTGCGCGCAATCCTTGGGATTGATTGAGATAGCGATAAAGGACGAAGGTTGCAGAAGAAAGTGGACGCAGCAAAGATTGCAGACAACCCCAGGCAGCCGTTTGTAAACGGTTCTAGCGTCATTTTGCTGGTGGATGTTTGAGGCAAGTGAAGAGTCAGTAGTGAAGCAATGGCAATCAGGCACTGGAGTGAAATTGTGGTGGTGACCTCCAAAGTTCACCTGTGAAAACCACCTCCTGCGATGCATAGCACCCAGCACTGCCCCCAATCACTCAAAGCAGTAACATGGTCAGTATCTTCGCCTATATAATTGACTTACTGTGCATTGCGACACTGGAAGGAAGCTGTGTCCTTATAAGTCACTCACTGTACCCCGTTCACCCGATAGCTTGATTTGGCCCAACTAAAATCAATATCAAACACAAACGAGCAAATGAACGTCAGGATATCTCGACTCTTCTCGTTTGACAAGCTCCGGATGGTAACATTGAGTTCGCGGCGAGCAGGAATTGTGCAACAACGCGTGCGAACGGACAGGAGCTGCCAGGCGGTGAGGCAAAGCCAACGTATTCGTGCGGTTCCGTTCAACGAGATCCGCCACTCCGCGGGCCAAGGCGACCGAGGACTATTGATTGTACAATACTGACCGTGGGAGCAGGTTCGGGATGATATTGCAAAGATCAGAGAAGCGAGGGAAGGAGGACTGATGTTGTCGTTGCCTTTTCTTGGTGGCTTGGCATTTTCTGTGGGAAAGGACAATCCTCTCCCACCTGCCCCGATCGTGTCGTATGGTAGTCATAAGCTTACTAGTCTTGGTAGCTAGCTACGTAGAATGCTCAGTAGCAAGACTTATCGCCGACGATGGCCACAGTCAGTCTACTCTTCCGACTCAGAATCGAAACAGATCCTCAACCCCAAACCCAGCACCCAACCCCCTTTGCCTCGCAACATGCCATCCCTTCCACAGCTCCTCGGTCTCCTTCTTCTCATCATCCTTTCTGTTGCCCTTCAGCGAGAAGCTCAGCCTCTTCTTGCTATTGCTGGTCTTGTCCTTCTGCGGTTCAAAGCCCCAGTCCTCCGGGCCAAACACCTTTTTGGCGACAGTGCCTTCGGTACTCCATGCGCCCTGGCAATAATAGCCTGAATCTGCTGCGGGATCAATGCCATGCCCAGCGGCGATCTTGCGCCGCTCTGACACACGCAGGAAGTCGGCCCATGTGACGAGACCAGACTTGTTCCTGATCGAGCTTGGATCGCGACTTGAGCCGTCCAGATTCGGGCCAGTCCAGAAGATCGGACGCGAGACCAGACCGCTCGACTGTGGGATGCCGCCAGCTACGACCACTTCCTTGTCCCAGTCTTGGCCTTTGACGTATCTCGACTCCAGCTCATATTGCTCATCGGCGTCCTCAAATAGCAGCCGCGGGTCCGTCTGGTCAGAGCTCATCGTTCTGCCCGAAGCAGAGCTGCGGTTGCTACGTGAGGATTGCATGCTGTTGTAGCTCGAGGTGCTGTGAGTGCTTGTGCGACTGCCGATATTGCCCACAGTAGTAGCTGCTGGAGCGCTCGACGCTGGGACATGGTCTCGGAAATTCAGTTGAGCCTGTCGAGGAAATTCAGTCACGGACGGAGCATCGTCGTCAGAGAGCTCCAGCTCACGTACTGATACAACAACGTCTTTAGAGTGCCTGTTCGCTTGATTGCCGGCAGAATCGGTGGTCCGCTGATTGGAGGCATCGGCATTAGTGGACAGGGGTCGCAGAGGTGTGCGGCCTGGGACACTGCCAGGCTGTCTCGAGGTCGCATATGCTGGTCGGTCCGGGGAACGTGGAGGTGGATGAAGCTGAGTCTGCTCCAGGCCAGTCGGTGTCAGATTGGCATCCGATAGTTGAGAAACATCAGACTGCCGTGCTGTGCCTGACGACACAGGGCTGACATCAACTGGCTCATTCTTCTGTACTGGAGTTGGCGATGGTCGCGTCGCTGGGCCTCCGTTGGACTCAGGTCTGGGCGCACAAACGTCCTGCAGCGCGCCGATCGGATTCGCGTCTCTTGGTGCCCTAAGCCTCCTTAAGCGTGGAAATCCGCCATGCTGAATCGAAAGTGCAAGGTTCTGATTTGGTGTAACACCACTCGTCGCCCTTGACTGCCGCGACCTTCCTCGTCCACTTGATCGACTAGAAGGCCTGCTAGGAGCAACATCCCAGTGGATCCACTCTAGACTTGCACTCGCAATCACGGGCTGCATCACCACGCCGCCCTCGACTTCCGAATCATCCCTCGTGCATTGCTGTTCGCCTTCGTTCTGAACAACAACCAATCCTCTTAATCTCTCCAGCCCACCCAGTATTCTGCCCAGCTTCAGCACCTCCAGATCCATGTTGACCAAAGCCAAAACCTCCATCGCCCCTTTCCCGGGCATTGCACTCCATCTCGCCAGCCCGTTCATCGTCACACCTTTGAGCTCCTCCAACCTCAATCTGCTGACAGTATCCGGCACAGCCTGAACAAGCGTTCCATCATGAAAATCGTCCTGGTCAAAGCCCGCCATACATAGCTCCTGCAATGCCCTGAATGATCTCAGGACACGCACAAATCCATCATGCTCGAGCACGCCTCGACCGCCCGGACTGCAGAGTGCTAGCCGCCGTAGAGATCCAGACATGGACCAAGACCCATGGAGACGCATGAATTGTGCTTGTTGTGCCGGAGACATAAGGCCAGAGACTTGGTGCTGTGCGCGAGCATCGATCTCAGCATTCTCGGCTATTAACCAGCAGTGCGCTTCTAGCTTTGTTCGAGTTGAGAGTGCGTGCGTAAGTCGGTCGAATGTGTGATTGTAAAATGGAATGAACCCGTCGAAGGTGCGAAGGTTAGGGCACGCCATGACTAGTGACGCCAGCAAAGAGAGATAGGTATCGTAGGCTGGGTTTGGGTCGAACGGTGGGTGAGAAGTGTAGATTGGAATGAGCGGATCGGGAACGTGCAGATGCTGGACGAGCCGTGCGATGTTTCTTGGGAAAGCGCGCAGGGTCCGGCGAAGATGGATAATTTGAAGCTCGAGGGCGGCAAGATCGTCGTCTTTCGTGGAAGACGCGCTGGCAGTCCTTTGCAGAGCTGTGTTCTTGAGGGTTGACACCGTGCTGCTGGGCAGTGTAAGTACGATTCGTGTATATAGCCGCTTCTGAGCAACTTGTCCCCAGGGCTTGCAGGTGAGATGCAATGCTCGTAGCGCTCGTCCGCGGCAATGTGAGCAGGTATGTCCCGCATGGAAAGTCTCAAGATGAGACATGATCAGCTCGAGTACTGGCCGTGGCAGATTGCGCCAATCGCTTCTCGGTCTTGGTCGATGTTGCTCATTCTGAAGTGCTTTTTTCCGAAGCACTGCTGATTTCGGCCGTTCATCTCGTGCCCTTGCTACGGGCACGACTGGTGCAGAAACGCTTTTCGTCAGATTTGTGCTGGAGTACTCTATGCCCTTGAGTGGAACAGCCATTGGCGGAGCGGAGGTGGCTGACCACTGCGGCTGCAGCTGCACCTGCTGCTCTTCCTCAGCAATCGAGTCCAGCCTGTTCCCACTCCCTCCAGAATAGCTCCTGCTCGGAGCCATGGCTGCTGACTGCGGTCCTGCATATTGACGCTGCTGATACGCCTGCTGGAGATATGCCTGCCGTTGAGGATGTGGTTGATAGTGGTGAGCCGAAGCCATCGTTCGGCCAGTGGATGTTTCGTCCGCGAGAAACGTCGATCCTCCCCTCCTGTCACTGGCAGTGGTCCTGAACGGCTCACTGTTGCTGATAGCGAGCTGATATTTTCTGGGCAAGAGAAGTGCGTTGCGTGCGCTCAGACGCTCCGAGTCTCGTTTTGCGCGGAGCCGAGCATCGATGCCGATTTGCTGAAGTGGTGTTGGAACTGCTACAGACGTTCGACTTGAGCGTCGCGAGGATTGAAGGGACACGGGCCGCGCGTTGAGTGCGAGTTCTAGACCTGCCGGTTCGTTGAGAAAGGCGTGTGCTAAGAATGGAAAGTTTGTGGTGCTTGTTTGCTTTGAGTTCGAGATCGGCAACGGTGATGGCAAAGCCTGGGTTCGATGTTGAGGAGAGGGAAATGATGTAGGTGTAGGATTTCCCCGCATAGTGTTTGCCTTGTTTTCGGCCATGTTGTGCCAACTTCTGAGGCGAGCGAGGTCGCTTGAGGTGGTAGCTCCCGCCCGCGGAAAGTGGGATGGGTGGGATCCAAATTTTTGGATTTATGCTTCTCGAGCTCGAGCTTCGATGTTGTTCTTTTGTCGTCAATCCTTCATGGCTGATCGAGGCTGCTGTTGAATGTGAGTGTTAAGCAGGACGCATCAACCTCGCAGAATGAAATTTTCGTTCGAGTTCCAAGCTTCAGCACGCCCCTTGTTGACCACACGATCCGCGCGGATGCCCATGCCAACGCCAATGCCAAACCCCCTGTCTTATAGCAATACGACACGTGCGTGCCACGGCCTCGAGGAAAGGCAAAATTTTTCTAAGACAACCTTGGAGGAGTTCCACAACTGACAGCCGCACGGTCCGGTAAGGAGTTCTCTCAGTGATGTTGGAAATGCGAACATATAAACACAATGTTTAGCAGAAATTGGCTGACACAGATGACGGAGACAACTATAGTCTTGTAGTCAGACCATTCGTCCAGCAGATCATGCTTTCCGCAGCGCTCAGGAAGTCCAGTCTTGTGGTACTGTTGTACCCTCTGTATGCATTGTTTCTGCTTCTGCTCTTTTCTTGGGTCTTGCGGGTGGTATTGTACAACACATCTGCTGCAGCATCTGCATCAGCGGCGTGAGCGGGGCATCGGTGTCGGCGTCGGCTGCTGTGTGTTTGCCTGATCGTTCATCCTTGACTTAGCCAACCAGAACGTGTACCTGTCAGTCGTTGAGCAACGTGCACACAACGTTACCGTGCTGCCAGTACGAGTTTCCGACTCTCCTTCTTGGGATCTATAATGGCAATAAATTAGCAATTGGCCTGCAGCAAGATCTCACTCAGCCTGTTCGGCTGCTGGATACCCTATATCCTTGCCCGCCCTGTTTGTGACTGAGCCACAGCACCGAAAAGACGACCTGTTGGTACTTGGTAGCGAGGGTTCTGACCCTGCTCGAGCCCTGGAGCCCTGTTCCTGCTGGATACCGCTGCTGATTCTCCACGCTGCTATTCGCGGACGTCAGACTTCGCTTAAGCCTGTTTCCTTGTCCTGCCTTGTTTGGACTTCACAGTCTTTCCCGCTGTCGGCAATGATCGCATCTTCCCGGTCTATGGTGTGCTCCAGAACTGCTTCTGGAAGCCTGGGCACACCAAGACGGCAGAGTTTGCCGCAACGTGCTTCGCCTGGATCATCACTTCCCCGGTTGCTACGTCTTGGAATCTGTGTAGGCGTGCAAGCTGCAGGTACTGTATGCATGCAATTATTTTGGCTGTCCAGCAAGTCTGCATCGGCACAGGCAGCCACATCCATCGTAGCGAACGAAGCCCGCCCTGGGTCAACGATATATGGAAGTAGCTTTACTTTGGGTATACGGATTGCAGCGACACAAACAGTGTCAACCGTACCTGTTTAGGGAGTCGTGTCTTGGTTGGGAGCCAAGTGCCTTCCTTGCTACGGTGGCACAGCCTTAGCGAGTTGGTCACAGATGCTCAGAACCTTGCATTTGTCGGGTGCTGCTTGCAAATTTGCATCTGCCCTGGTTCATCGATTCATCGCTGCGGGCGTGAGTGGTCGGGCTATGCGTCCCTTCGGTAATCACGACGATCTGTGATCAAATTAGCCAGGGGAAATGTTGTGCTGCGAGATCAATATTGCGAGAACGTAAGTGCTGGAGATGCAATTTATACGAGATGAGTCAAGAGTAGTGGAAGTGAGCTAAGGCCAACGCACCAGACCTTTGTCGTTGGTACAGGCTTGGATGCCATCGAACACGATTGTTCCGATCTTGTTGCCGTAAGTCAACGGGGTAAGGGACTGTGAGGAGAAAGACAGCCAATCGCTTGACCCGTGCTCATGGATTCTGCTTGGGTCTATGGTAGGCGAAGTGTCGAGTCGGGTCGATGGCACTGGAACTCGGTAAGTTCAGAGCCACAACTCAGGCTCTTGCGTTTTCTGCGGACTGGAAAGCTTTGGAAGTTGGACCAAAGCTGCGGTTTGTCCCTGCCGCCAAAGCTCGACGAGAACCCCAGGTCTACGAGGGAAAGAGCGCCCGGTCCCTTGTATTGCGAGCATGGACGGTGGATCCCGTTCTGGTCGATCATCTTCGAGATGTCTAGCGTCGCTGCACGCTGTTCATATAATGCTTCCTGTTCCTTATCTGCCTTCTGTGGTTCAGAAGAGGTGTGTCCCAATCACATGCTAAGTGAATGCCCACATTGTCCACGTTCGCTCCGAGAGGTCTGAGATGGAGACGGTGATGCACCTCCGATGAAGTTGATGCTTTCGGGAGAGCCTGCAGAGGAGGACGGGGTGCCCATCAGCTTGCTCCGAAGACTTCCGCAGACCTGCTTCGTTCCAATTTGTACTTCGCAGCCCGTCCATTAGGCGTAGAAGTTGACTGTGTCCTTCTTCTTCGCTTGCACCTCCGCGATGGCATCAACGTAATGCTCATGCCCAATTTTCACCTGCCCCTTCCTCAGTGCAATCATCCCTGCCTCAACACACACAGCCTTTAACATCGCACCACCAAATTCATCCGTACTCCTCGCCAACTCATTCCAGTTCACGCTGTCTTCATCCACCGTCATCTTTCTCGAGTGAATCCTCAGGATTTGTGCCCTGCTCTCCTCGTTTGGCAGAGGGAATTCGATCTTTCGGTCCAGACGTCCAGATCTTAGCAGAGCAGGATCAAGGACATCGACACGATTGGTGGCAGCAAGGACTTTGATGCGCTCATCAGATGCAAAGCCGTCGAGCTGATTAAGGAGCTCCAACATGGTTCGTTGAACTTCACGGTCACCGGATTTTTCGGAGTCGAATCGCTTGGTGCCGACCGCGTCGAGCTCGTCGATGAAGATGATCGCAGGTGCTTTCTCTTTGGCTAGAGCGAAGGCATCACGCACGAGCTTGGCGCCGTCTCCGATGAACATCTGCACGAGCTGGGGGCCGGCAAGTTTCAGGAAAGTGGCGTTGGTTTGTGCTGCGCAGGCTCGAGCGAGGAGGGTCTTGCCAGTACCGGGAGGGCCGTACATGAGGGCACCTGTGGCGGCGTCAGTATGTCACCATAAAGGTGTAGGATCATTTATCGTACCTTTGGGCGCCTTGATGCCAATCTTCTTGAACCGCTCAGCTTCCTTCATCGGCCATACAACAGCCTCCACCAGCTCCTCAATCTGCTTATCCAAACCACCAACATCGGTGTACTTCTCCGTCGGCTTCTCATCCACCTCCATAGCCTTGACTCTCGAGTCGTACTCAGCTGGCAAAGTGTCCAATACCAGGTATGAGTCCTTGTTCACACCAATCAAGTCCGCTGGCTTCAGCTTATTGTGATCCACCAATCCAATCAAAGGCAGAAAGATAGTCTGTCGGGTACTCGTCTTGATGACTGCGCTCTTGCCCACTCTTGTAGCATCCAGATCAATGTTCGCCCCTTCCTCTGCCGCCTCCGCTTCCACGTCCAGATCCAGCAGCTCGACAACATTGCCGACCAAATACGGCAGCTGCCGATTCTGCTCAATCTTGTCCATGTTGTCCTTGATCTTGTCCTTCATGGTAGTCTCTTCGTGCTTGAGGCGGTGGAACTCCGACTTCAGGATCTTGAGCTCGTTCTCCAGTAACCGTCGGCGATTGATCACGTCTCTGGTGGATGATTGAAGAATCTCTACATCGATGTCTTCTTCTGCTTCTTCCTTCTTGTCTTCTGCATCTTTCATCTCAGCATCGCCGTTGGCGCCATTGGCCGAATTTGAGGGTTTCTTGTCCTTGTCCTCATCTTTCTTCTCCTCCTTCTCTTGACGATCAAGGTCGTCGAGGTCTTCGAGCGTTGACATGGCTGAGGTGAGTGTGAAGGGGAGAACGTCAGGAGATTGACTTCCTAGCAGGTATATAGTGCTTCTAGAGACGAGATCGAAATCAGTGGCTCAAGAGAGGTCGCTTGGGATTGATTACATTTACAACGTTCAGTTCGCGTTTGATGGAGAGGCGATGTACGTTCTACGGTGGCCGGTGCGGCGTCTTGAGCTCAAAGGCGATGACTTGCGCCAAGCAATGTACGCAACTGCCTCGCTGCCTGCCTGTCATGGGCACTCACTTCAATTCTGGTACGAATCCCTTCCCGGCTACACATGATTTATCGAAAGTAACAAAATGCTTGCTGTGCCTAAACAATTCATATACTGCGGCTCTTGTAGGCAGAACCGTGTACCGGTAACTTACATGTCCGGCATCAGCTCAACTTTAGCAAGGCAGCGAAGAAAAGCATCGTCTGAAAATCATTCTTGATTTCTCGCTCCGTCTTGTCTGATCTAGCTAAGAAGCAACAAACCAGAAGGGTCTATCAAGGGGTATTTTCATAAGCCGGAGCCGGTTGCATGATCTCGTCAGATGACACTGATTCGTGACCAACAGCTGATGTTGCTTGCTGATGGTCCTCCCCACTATCATCACCCACCGACACCACTTGCCATCTCGCAATAACATGACCTGCTCCTTCTCCCCGTTGCTTCGCTGTCTGTGTCAACACCCGCCCGGTCCCACCCGCCTCTGAACACCGTGCTGGTAATAAGATTCTTTTTCCACCTCCAATGAATGTCTAGAAATGTGGGAATGACCCGATTGCGCGCCGGCCGTGATGAATGTGATTACAAGAATGACTTGTTTGGAATAAGATACAGTAGGCAAAGCTCAGAAGTCTTTGGCTCGCCTTTGAAGGATGTTCGTAACGTGAAGGTTCGTGTGATCTCGCCAGGAAATAACCTGGTCGTTGCCGATACCGGGTCAGAACACGGCATGGCCTTGCGAAAGACCAAGCACCTGACGTTGTCGTGATGTGAGGTGGCGGCAAACTTTTTGACTTTTGTGGTTGTGTCGCAGAAATGTCGAATACTCCTGCTCTAACGGTAGTGAACGCCGTGAATGGAATCCCAAACTTGTCTAAACTGCAAAGCATATCGAAAAGAAAGGTCGCTCAGATGTAAAAGCCGCAAGCAAATGACCAATGGCCATGTTCGTAATATCGTCAAATGTGACCTCGTACTGGGACTGACGAGGATTCTGCAGCAGAGTAATGCGGTGCGCATCACTATCCAACCACCGTCTGGACTGGATAGCTGCCATGGAAGTAGAAGTCAGAACCTTTGGCGCAAGTTCCGCATCCGCAGTTGATGGCGTGGGCCCACTGGTTCTGTTGATGACCGTACCCAGGATATGTGTTGCCATAAGGGGTGAATCGAAGGTTGTTGGCAGAGGGATATGACCACTGCTGAGAATGAGGATAGTATTCCGGAGTAGCTGGCCCGCTATGAGGAGCAGACGGCGGCGAGTACTCTTGCATGTAATGACGAGCCCATTGTGTGTCGTACTGGGGGCTCTGCTGGTACTGAGTTGGTATCGGGCCTTCGGGCGACATCATGATGGGGTGTTGGTGGGAATATCGCGGTGCAAACTTGGTCTCGATGGGAGCCAGTTTGTGCATCTCCTTCACCTTGATGTTCTTGGCTCTCTTCTCGTAGTCTTTCCAGTGATGAATCCAGTCAAAGAAGTTCTCCTGCTCATTGTACATGAGGCTGTGGATTTCCCAATTGAAACCCTGAAGCCAATCAAGTTCCATGAGGTTCAGGTCCACGACCGGAATACTGCTGACTTCGGCCCATGACTTGTTCTGGAACGTGTTATCGTCCAAGAACTTCGAGCCCAACAGAAGGCATGTCGTGAGCATGCGGTAAACGATGCCCGAGCCAGACACGTCGTGACCAAGCTCTTTGACTATCTTCATGCGTGTGGCAAGGTAGAAGAGACCGAGCATGATGGTGGAGCTGGGAAGCCGTGTCGACGAGAGAATCTGCGATACATACTTGCGAAACTCTCTTGGAGGCTCAGAGCCAGGAATTATTCTATTCTGGTCAGCGCTGAGAAAATATGTACATGGACTGGATTAAAGACTTACAGCTTTTGAGCCATCTCAGACACAAAGGAGGCCATGACGTCCATTTCGTAATCAAGGTGTTGTGCGACTCCTCCAGTTGGCTTGTCCTCCTTCTTCTCATGATGACCATACATGTACGGATCAATGGCCATGGGATTCCGGATGGGTGGGAGGACTGTCGGTGCGGGTGCGGCAGCGTACTGATAGGCATGATGGCCGTGAGTGTAGCTATCGTAAGACATGTGGTGCGCACGCGGGTGGCCGTGAATTGTTGGCTGTGTGCTGTACGAGGATGCCTGATGGTAGCGATCGCTGCGCTCTCTGGTCGAATTGTGTCTAGAATGGAAGCCAGCAGCAGGATAGTATGTAGCATCAGCCATGTTGTAGTCGCCTTGATAGTCTGGTGGCGTAGGAGGCAGTCGTTGTTGATGTTGTGAGGTAGGACCCCAACTTGCGTAGTTCGACATGGTCTGGAGAAGGAGATTGAGCAGACAGTCGAACGACTATCCACTCGTTGGGAAGGTCGGGCTGAACGCCTGCGAACCTTGTAAGCCGGAGCTTATGATGGTGTTGTTTGTCAGACTCAATTCAATAGCATGAATGGTGTCCTTGATGAAAGTGTTCGTGTTCCCAGGTTATTGCAATTAGGTATCGACGCGCAGCGTTCTCATTAGCGAAGCAATGCGGTTTTATGTGTGATGCTGAATGCTGTGCAATGATCTCGTTTACGATCGACGCGATGGTGATGGACAAGACTTAGTGAAAAGCTCGTCGGGACGGATGAGGTTGAAGCGATGACAACTTGGTTTGAGTGAACCAGTAAGTAGTCTGGAGAGGATCGAAGTTAGTCACATAATTCGCGTTCAGGCATCTATGATAAATGTGCGCAGTGCTGCGCGTTGACAAAATCGTGCAAGGGTGGCTGACTGCGCCGGAAGAGGGCAACTAACCAGGCAGATGGTGACACCAAAAAACCGTGTTTGATGGGTCAAGGTTGAGGCAAGACAGGTTCCGGACCGTCAGAGACAGTCGCAATCAGACAGTGTCTGGGCTGTTGGCGGGCTTCAGTCCTGTCAATAGGCCAGAATGTGAGGTATGGCGACCAGGAGAGACGTGACTGTTGAGGAGTGATGTGTTGATCGAAGTGAACCTGAACAATATTTTTCGCGGCAACGAGGCGTGGCGAGGCGAGACGAGGCTTTGCTTCGGGCTTGGATAGGTGGGTGCACGGCTTGGGATTATGGAACCGGCGCTCGCTACTCAGCCACGGGCTGCAACGTCGTGTTCCAAAAGCGAACCTGATCACCAGCAACCAGCAGCTCAAGTTACTCAACTGCTCGAGCGTTCGAGAGGTGTCGGAGAGTTGTTTCTGGGACAACTCAAACAATGGTCTGGTGGAAATTGATGGCAATCAGACTGATCCAGAGTAACCCGGTTTCCGAAATTGCAAATATGGGGCACAATGGCTTTTTCTGACTGCCAGGAATAGATGATGCCCCAATTGTCCGCTTGGCTATTGAATTCGAGGTCGGGAGAGGATAAGGAGGATGTGATGAGAGGAGAGGAGAGTCGATATTAACGAAAATAGATATTATCGCAAACGGTGAAAGGGGGGGGGGGAAGAGGAGTGTGTGGAAAAGAGGATTGAAAAGCAGGAGCAGAAGCTGAGATAGAGTAGCAGCAGCCTGCCAGCGAGGGTGCAGCAGTGCGGGCGTGCAGAGGAGAGATGTCAGCGAAAGAGAAAAAAAGGGACTTGTCGGAGCGTGACCTGCCGGCACCCTGGCGCTGGGACTCTGACGACTCGGACTGTGCAAAGGAGGAGCCGCTAGGCTCATTTCTGAGCCAGGCAAGAACTTGAACAGCCAGGCGAGAATTTTATTAGAAGGGATGATGATCGTCCAGCAGCCCAGCAGGGGGATTTTTGCCTCTCATCCGCAAGCCTCCTTGAATTCATATCAAAAGCCGCAGAATTCTATGCACGAGCACTTGATGATTCACGCTGCTGTACTCAAGCCAAAGCGCAGTCGTCGAGAAACAGCACCGCAGACAATGTGAAAGCTACTGTGTACGGCAGCCCCCGAACTGTTGAGCATTGAATTCGTTCGAGTGGTGGAGCAGACCGCCACATTGCCGTCTAGCACAATTCATGACGACTATCTATGACATTTGATGAGGCCTTTGAATTTGCCTGTCGCCCAACAGCTGCTGTTGCTGCGCTTCCGAAGAACACCTCAGCCATAACGGCTGCTTGAAGATCTCCTATCCTGTGGTGGTTCTTCATCCTCGCGACGAGCAAGCCAGGCACCGAGCAATCTACATTCCTTCGCCTTCCTGGTGGCAACCAAAACCATGTCATCGCCCAGCAGCCAACCAGTTCGAGCCGTTGGTCATCACATCGTGAAATAATTCTGGAAACCCTCGGCTGCTTCGTCAACCCCTGTTGTTTTTCTGCCCGTAGACTCCCCTTATTTTGGGTCGTTTGGCCCCTCTACTACCTCATCGTGCCTACCAAGTGCTCGACTACCTCTACGACACCCGCAACGGATTTTCTGCGGAGGAACATTGTCTCTGCCTGCCTGCTTGACATCCATCCGTCAACAGCCGGGGGCTTGAGCATCGGGAGCACACTGCATGCTTTTTCTGCCTGTCCACTCGCTTTCACAACAAGTGCAAAATTTCCTGCTTCCCGTGATGCTATCAACAGACAATTTGGTCGTGTGCAGAGTCTTCACGGACAGTCTACCCCTCCTTTCATCACAGCTTCTGAGTAGTAAGAACCACATTTTGGACGAGTGGGTACACATCCGACTGCACGAGGACGGAGTCCCACGCGACGAGAAGGAATGTGAGATGCCGCAGTAGTGTAGGCTGGATCGTGGGCGGTGTGTGTGAAGGCCGCCCAACAGCCAGCCCCCGTCAGTAGTCCGTTGCTGTGTGGTGTATTTTGAATGTCGGCTGACTACGAGTGCACCACTGAGCATACATAGATTGCGTTGCTTTGTGCACACTAGACTTTTCTGCATCACTGCTGCTGCGTAGCAAAACTAGTTCGAGACCACAGAACACTGTGCTGTGCCTCATCCAAAGTGCTGCTGCCTTATGGCCTGTCAAACATGTGCCAAAAGTCTGCCTCGATCACAGGATTCATGAAAAATTACAGTGCTGCATCGATGATTGGCATTGCTTCGTCCAGGCTATCTGGCCGGGCAACACTGGAGAACTGCCATCATAGGTCTGGAACACCCGAGACCATGTGCCCGTCTAGCTGCTCCGCCATCCTAGGGTGATGCATTGATGACCGAACTTGCGCTCGAGATCTGGCACGGCTAAGCAAGAGGCTCATCGTTGCCACGCCAAGCAAGAATTATGTGGTCATCTTCGACCCTGGAAATCCACTGTCATGTCCACTACTGTTCGTAGTCTTCTTTGCGACGTCAGTAACGTCAGGTTCAACTGTGAGACAGACATAGATAGCCATTTTAGAAATGGCGCAGGCACATGCCATTACCAAGCGGCTCCGGTCCAGCTTGTACCGCTCTGCCCTTACGAGCACAGATTGACGCACGGCCGTGGTCAACGATAATCGCTGAAGCGTAGTCGGGCCGTGACTAAACTTGGTTCGGCCTATCGCCTGTCCGAACCGCATTGGGGCGTACTTCGAGATCGAAAATACAGATGCCAAGCACCTGAGAGCTGACACACAGGCCTTCAGCATTGGTCGCGTTCTCCGTTCATGCACATCATCATCATGAACATCGTAAAGATGATACTGCCAACTGCTGCCGTCGCTTCGACATGGTGTTCTGAGTGCATCAGGCCTCCTCGGTCATAGCCTATAACCTTCTCGCGAATTGCCGCTCGCGGCAAGTTCGGATGTGGTGAAGAGTAGTGATGTACCCAATCGCTGCACAGCCGAGGAACAGGCAAGCAACTGGGAGTGACCCATGACAACACCACCGACGTAGTGACAGCGAGGTGTAAGCAATAGTGTCGCTTGTCTGATTAATGGTGGCAGGGCCAGGATTGAGCCGATCCTTGCTTGTGTTGGCCATCAGTGCCCTCCCAGAGATGATTCCATGTTCCAGGAGCAGCATGAACTTGGCCGCCTAGTCAGGCTATGACTTTGGATACCATTCCAGCGAAGGCAGAAAGTTCGCGCGAAGGCCATCTCGTTTCTCGCTCTTCCATTTGTTACGCCATTCGGTCTCTCGAGACTGTGCTTTCTTCAGGGCCTCCAGGCAGTCGAGGGGCAGCTCGTCCAGTACCTCGGTCGGTATTGAGCTTAGACTATTCTCGTCCCATTCCATGCCCGGCGGCACAAGATGAGAATCTGGGGGAGCCTCCACGGCAAAATCGTGTATTCTGAAGTTGCGTGAATAGACCGGGTCCAAGGGTGGCAGACGATATCCTTCCTCTTCGTCTTCCGCCTCTCTGTCGTTGACCTTCTCCCAGTGGCCATGAGTTGATTGCATGTGCCGTGGCCACTGCATGACGTTGGTATGGATATCATAGAGACCATCGAAATTCGCTTGTCTGGCTTGTACCAATGCTGAGTTGAACTGGCTTGTGCTTCGTGCATGCTCATACAGCCAGTTGTCGCTCGTTATGATGATACGTTTTCGTTTGCCTTCAGGGCCTTTCTTGCCTGGCACGACTGCAATATTATTGGCGTTGTAGACGTTGCTCGCACCAAACCAAGCCACATATTGATTTCTGTCGTACGACTCGCCGGCACCGGGTAGTGCATCTCTCATATCTGCCAGCTCGCCCTCGACGTCGCCCCTCTCGCGGGCAGCCTGCTCATCGTAATCGTCGGTAATCTTCTTGCCGCCTACCACGATTCTAGCACCGAATTCTCGGAACACTGACCTTGCGGCTACTATGCCGATCGACCTGCCTTTGTAGCTGCTGGGTATCATGCCTCGCTCGATGAGATAGACTTTGTCGTCTTCAGCGAGGAGGACTTTGTACAAGAACTTGTGCTTTGTAAAGAACAAGTAAGAATCGCGATAGCCAAGACAACGTGCTGGCTCGGTCGAAAGCATGTAGAGTTTGTCGCCATGTCCGGGAAGGGTGAAAGTGCGCACGCGATATTCCCTTCCGCCCAAGAGCTCGCCACTCTTTGCAACTTTCTCCTCGCCCTCAGGAATCTCTGGTAGAACAAGTTCATTATCCTCGACCTCCATCGGATTTCCATCTTCGTCCATAGGCACATTCCTTGAAACTCCTGACTTGCGATTAGCCCAGCGACCTCTGTTGCCGCCACGGAAACCGCCTCGTCTTTTTGGTGGTGGATCTGAGGGCACTTCAGGTGCTTCATCTTCTGAGACAGGCGCTCTGCTTCTTGTCGACCTGGCACCGCCTCTTCTAGCTCTACCACCACCTCTCCCTCGTCGACGGGGAGTCGCTGACCGCGATGGTGCTGGAGAAGCCTGAGATGGAGTGCCATCATCTTCCCCTTCGTCGCCTTCGTCGTTCTGCGCTTGGTCATCCTCATCCTCTCTCGGCGTCGCTGGGTCAGTGGGTGGAGCGTCGACCATCTCTTCGTCTTCGTTGTCCGAGAGGACAGGGATACGGGTGCCTGTAGGCGAATTAGCGAAGCATTTGATACTACATGCTCTGTAACTTACTTCGCATGGAGATGGCCGCGGCCTGAGCGGCCTGACGTGGCCGTCTCGCCATTGTGAGATACAACCTCAGCTGTCACAGCGTCTGAGTACTTCAAGTGGTGCCCGAGCTGCGGACCGCAAGATACGTCGGTTCGAAATTTACTACGCAAGAGATGCCCCGTCGCGAACGCGTTATGCGATGGCACGAGGCTGCGCGAGGCTGATTTCATTATGCCAAGCCAAATCCTGCCGATCATGCCAAGCAGGTGAGTCAGCAAGATCTCGCTACATGGATTTTCTGATCCCACGTGGAAAAGTGGCTGGCTTCAGGCTGAATCGCGTCACCTGCAAGTACGAGCTGTGTCTGACTTGGGTGTGTTGCACAAGCCGAAAGCCGTCCAGCTCCTTCAGCAGTCATCTCAGACGCAAGAAGTCCAAAAGAACGATCCTCGGCCCCAGACTTGTACCACATTCCTGGGGTATGCCTCCATCAGCGAGCGCCATGGTGCTACAGCATGCTTCAGCCTCATCCATACCTACAAAAATATAGTTCTAGCGGAAACACCTGTAATAGCCGAGGCCTGTAGCAGAAAAGTAACGGCGATTTGCGGCATTTCACGGGTAAACGACAACAGAACTGTCGGATGAGTGGACGCAAAGCACCTTTAGTCGAAACAGGCTTTGAAGACGCCCGTATTTCGCCTGTTCAAGTTGGGCAGCAAGAACTTCTTGCAGGATTGGGCGAGGGGAAGACACGGAAGCCAAAAGCAAACTCAGGCGTCGTAGCCAGCCCGCGATGAGTGCTTGCGTTGCTAATGGCGCTGATTGCAGGGCCAAACAGGGGCGACAAGAGAGTACCACAGAGGGGGCTGAGGAGGCATCAGCTGGCGTAGAAGCAGAAGTTCCTCAGACAAGTAAATGCTTGGAGCGGACAGGAACGGTTGACGGATCTAAACGCGAGACACTGTGAGGCTTGCGGTACTACGGAGTCCGCCTGGCGACCGATCATGTCTCGAAGATCTCAATTGCCGGGGCCACACTGGTCACCGAGCAGAGTACCTAGAATACCTACCAGACCTAATACTAGTGCTTCAACCGTGCCATGTTTCCCACTGCAGCGGCTGTCAAGCCATTCATAGGACCAGGGTGGTCGCTCTCTTAATTCAAGGTTATCGACAACAACGAATACCTTTGACGAAGCTGTTGAAAAGTCTTCAATTCTCCATCCTCCCATACAAATTCGTGTGACTTATCAGAAGGCGTCCCCAACAACTTTTTCCTGCAAGCTGGCACCTATGATGATCGGCATCCGGGCTCGCGGGAAATTCAGATTCTTAACGCATTGACTCAGACCAGTCGGTTACGACATCCTGCTTGGAATAACCTACGTCTGCGCGCTGTCAGTGCTCTTCGAAAATTAATCTCTCGCATCCCCTCTCTCCTCTGGTGGCTTCCAGCATATCAGTATTCGCCATCACAAATCAAATCCAGCTGTCGCTACCGTTTCTCGAATCCAGGCGAAACTACGGACAGGTCCCTTCACCCCTGCACGTCCATTACTACGCCTCATCACCTGCGCATCACCTCACCTCACCCCATCGGCGCATACAAACTCGAACTCGTACTTAAACATTTCGCTCCCCCGAATTTCTACCAGGCCTGCGTCATTACTGAACGGGTGCGATCCTCGCCGACTTTGCCCCTCGACATTCTCCAAATCCACCCCCGAACTGAAGCTTGAGAAGCGGCAAGCAACCTCCCACCATCAAGTTCCCGAAACGCAGAAATCGAGAGGCTCCGAACGTTGCCGTCGACGACCAACGCTACTGGGATGCAATAGGCCATCCCTCGCTGCAGCTTAAGAGGAGGACTCGTTCGCCACAGACCCGAGCTGTGCACTATGGCGCACATGGGAGGCGTCAACCCATCACATGCAGCAGACCTGCTGAGGCAAGCTGTCGCTCAAAAGTACGTGTCTTCCTGCCTGTCTCCTGCGCAACCCAGCGTGCTCCTATGGTGTTGTCAACGCTGCCATGGCAAAATGGTGTATTCTCCGCGTCATCAGCACTAGCACAACACAATGGGACCTTTAGCATGTGCAAAATTCCAAGATGCTACCCTCTCCACAATGGTCACCGGACTGAGGCGGCCACGGTCGAGACCGCGGCTCGACTGCTCTAATGCCTTGACACACCGTGCTCTTGCATTCTGCTAGTCCACTCATGCTAACGACCCTCCAGCAGTGCGCGACACGAGCTTCGAGAACAAGGGATGGATCAGATCGGCACAGAATCACCAACGCCTCAGGCGTAGAGACACCACGTCCAGATTTCCACGACAAACGACTACCCGCATTAGACAGCAGCTATTTTGGCCAGGTGGGTAGCCAGGCTTCTACCAGTTCACCCCTCAAAGATGCCCAAGCTCTTGTCACCCCTTCTATCGATTCGGTTGCAAGCCATCCCCCAAAACATGTGCGGAGGAAATCGAGGCGTGGGTCAACAACATCCGTCGGCTCAATGGTCATGGTCGAACGCGAACAAGCACAAATACCGACACCACCGCCAGAAGAGGTGCAAGAAGAGCTTCCAACTCAGCTAGAGGTTGACTCTTCTCGCATGCCTCCCACGCCGATATCATCAGGCTCTTCTGATGTGAATCGAGACGGGGAGTCTGCTGAGAACGGAAGACCTCTGGCCGAGTCAGGCCTTGCATCTATTACTCAGGCGCTGCGAAATTTTGTGCTACCGAAAAGTTCCTCCAGCGGCCACAGCACTCGACATCAGTCTCTCCCAGTCTCAAGCGTGAACCACACTTCGGTTTCTGCTCCTCATATTTCCAATCCCTCGTCTACAGCACAGTCTTCCCAGAGTCACTCTCCTCAGGCTTCCCCAGCCCGAAGACCTACGCAGTCCCAGTTGATTTCTGAAAACACTGCGCTAACTGAGGACGTGGCCAATGCGCCACGGGAGAAGGCTACACCTCCACACACCCCGAGAGCGTTATCACAAGAAGACCGTCGACGGTCACCACTCGTGGACGACTCACACAAACACAAAACAGTAACAGATGTAGACCCCAAAGTTCCGACCCAGCAGCCACGAGGCAAGCTTGCTGTCAAGATAGCGGAGGGACGTAACATCAAAGCAGCTTTCGACCCTTATGTGGTCGTAACTTTTGAGTACAATGAGTTCATATCGAAAGGCTCGAAAACAGATAGTATGGATGTTGATAGCCTTGGACCCTCACGTGCACAGCCGATGCAAAGGTCAGATAGCGAGACGGGGCGGGCAATGGCAATCCCGATGAGAAGCAGGCAGAGCAGTACGAATGGTCTGAGTGAAGAGAGTGGTCGAGCCTTGAACAAGGTCACTGACCCTCAATGGGACCATGAAGCATTATTGTAAGTGGTCACTGTGCAGTTACCGTGTGAAGTGAAGGTACTAACTTGAGAAAGTGACGTGGTTGGGAAACAATCAGAACTTGAAGTTTCTGTTTACGATCGCCATCAAGACGCTTTCCTCGGACACGTTCGTCTCTGTCTAAATCTCACGAAACAACAACCACGACTTGAGAATTTCTTTCCACTGATGGCACGAGCTGTGGGCGACCAGGACATCTCCGGCGAAATTCACATAAGCATGGCTTTCACAGAAACGGAGAAACGTCATATTGGCCCGCACGACTTCCAGATTCTCAAACTTATTGGCAAGGGAACATTTGGTCAAGTCTATCAGGTGCGGAAGAAGGACACACAAAGAATCTACGCCATGAAAGTCCTCTCGAAGAAAGTCATCATCCAGAAGAAGGAGATTCAACACACAATCGGCGAGAGGAATATTCTCGTCAGAACAGCAATGACGGATTCACCCTTCATCGTTGGTCTCAAATTCTCATTCCAGACTGCAGCCGATCTCTACCTGGTCACAGACTTCATGTCTGGGGGTGAGCTATTCTGGCATCTGCAGAAGGAAGGTCGTTTCAAGGAGGATCGCGCGAAATTCTACATCGCCGAATTGATTCTTGCGTTAAAGCATCTACACGAACACGACATCGTCTATCGCGACCTCAAGCCCGAGAATATTCTTCTTGATGCTAACGGCCACATCGCACTGTGCGACTTCGGTCTCTCGAAAGCCAACCTCACCAAGAACGACACCACCAACACATTCTGCGGCACAACAGAATATCTGGCACCAGAAGTTCTACTCGACGAGCAAGGCTACACGAAAATGGTAGACTTCTGGTCCCTGGGGGTCCTTGTGTTCGAAATGTGCTGTGGGTGGTCGCCGTTTTACGCGGAAGACACACAGCAGATGTATAAGAACATCGCTTTCGGCAAAGTCCGCTTCCCTCGCGACGCACTATCCACTGAAGGCCGCAACTTTGTCAAAGGTCTCCTCAACCGGAACCCGAAACACCGACTCGGCGCGACGCGTGACGCGGTCGAGTTGCAGGAGCACCCGTTCTTTGCTGATGTCGACTGGGATGCGCTCGGGAAGAAGAACTTGATTCCTCCATTCAAGCCGAAATTGACATCAAACGCCGACACGTCCAACTTCGATCCCGAATTCACCAACGCACTCAACACTTCGAGTTCACTAAACGCACGTGCTGCTGCACTTGCAGCAGGTGGGCAGACCGACTCCACGCCTCTGAGTCCAACGATGCAGAACGCATTCCAAGGTTTCACTTTTGTGGACGAGAGTACACTTGAGTCACAATTCGGTGATCGAGATGGCACAGATGATGTTGACGAGAGAATGGACGACAGTGGACTATTGCGACAGAAGACTCGAGAACTGCAGCAACTGCAGGACAAGCAGGGGGGCCAGGAAAGTCAGCGAGACAGGGATCAGAGAATGAGTGGTGTACAAAGAACAGGCACACAAGGCGACGACTTCTTCAGCCAGGGCGGCGAGTGGGATCAGTGAACTTGACATACGATACAAAACGAAATGGTTGGCATATGGCGGAGGTCTCGGGCATGACTGCGATACCACGGTTTCGGGGAGCGATCCTGCTCTTTTGCAGTACAATTAAAGCTATGGATACGGGCTGGCTCTTTGCATGGGTTGGGTACAAACAGGCCGCCCGAACATGAACAACCAAGCTGCAGAGCGGGCACACACAGTGAGCTGCTGGTTTATGGGGCCATGGCCTTTGCGCACATGGCCCTTATGCGATAGTGGATATGCGCAATTAAAGCGGAAAAGTGACACATTGATAGGACTACACATCGCAAGCCATCTGCCATCTTGCATCGCCCATTGCACAGCGTTATACGCGACTCGAATATGAAGTAGAATCTGCTCTTAGTAGCCTGGCATGCACATCGTGGCGTCCCGACTGATGACCTTATGCGCTGTTTAATGGCCTCCAGATGCTGGTGCCAAGTCATTGCCGCTAGGCTCTCGGTCAAACCCCGACAGCAACTTAAGGACCGGACAGTTATACCAGCTGTAAGATCGACACATGGGAGAGCAGTCAACTGCGTGGTATGAGAGATGAATCCGACTTTCTGCAGAATCAATGTCGGCAATGTCAGCCGCCATAGCCTTGCAGTCCTCCAAGTCCGACGATTCATAGTCCTCTCAAGCATTGATCGAAGCTTGAAGCCAAGACTAGCATACAATCACATCGACCATATTCCTACGCCAAGATCACGACAGCGCAATATGTCCTCAGCCACCATTCAGCAAGCTTCCAGAACCACAGCGCAGTCGCCACCGGACTGGGAAGCCGCCCGCTACCTCGCCTTCGAGCGCGAGCGAACGCGACCAGCACGTGACTTACTCGCCCAAGTACCTCCCGAGCTCCACCCAAGGAGAGTCGTGGACTTGGGATGCGGTCCCGGCAACTCGTCCGCTCTCCTGGCGGAACGCTATCCAGAAGCACACGTCACCGGCGTCGACACTTCGCCTAACATGCTGGAGAAAGCTCGTGCTGCGCTGCCTAATATTACGTTCCAGCTGGGAGATCTACGAAAGTACTCGCCGCCAGCAGAGGATGGTCCAGTAGACTTATACTACAGCAACGCCACCTTTCAGTGGCTCTCAGTCGATGAGCGAATACCGGCCATACGGCGCTACCTAGACCTACTGCCGCCAGGCGGCTGCTTCGCAGTACAAGTCCCCAACAACTTCAACGAGCCCAGCCACAAGATGATGCGGGAAGTTGCGATTCAGGAACCGTTTCGTCAGCAGTATGGCGCTAACATGCCTGGGAACAGAGGCTTCCCTACGCCTTCGGAGCTATATGATGCGTTCAAGCCGCACTGTCAGACGGTGGACATATGGCACACGATCTACGAGCACAAGTTGGCGAGTCATCAGGCGATTGTGGATTGGGTTGCGACGACTGGGCTGCGGCCGTATATGGAGCCTTTGGTGGATGAAGAGCAGAGGAGAGAGTTTGTGGAGAGGTACCTTGAGTTGCTGAGGCCGGAGTATCCGACGTTGGTGGATGGGGGAGTGCTGTTGCGGTTTCCGAGGTTGTTTGTGGTTATGACGAAGTAAGGCGTAGTGGTTTGGATGTAGATGTGTTTGGTTGCATTATGGATGGTGCGTAGTTCAAGTCTACCTATCACCTACTGCTCCCATGAAGGCCGACTAAGTGCCTGCCGACTGTCATACACCTTAGGCGACACTCGTGATGCAACCGCTGCTAGAGATGACGTTTTCGCGATATATATATTCTCAGACGACATGTCACGCCGCCTCGCCTAGGGTTGCGCGAGTATTCTCATCATTCAGGCGAGTCAACGAAACACACAACCAGACTGCTCTGGGCCGGCCGTGTGCACACGCAGTCCTCCAGGACATCGCATCCAGTCAGGGTACAGTAGATCAGAGCTCGTCAATTCAGAATTGGACCTGGAGTTCGAGTGAACATTGTGGCAATAGCGTCCCAGAGCATGCTACTGGGGCAGGCTGGCGCTTTGATAGAAACGCATGCCTAGGTATCTGTGCTGCTGTGAACGAGTAGCCGATGCATTTTGGAAAGAACGATGTCGTCGATAAACCGCACATCCGTAAAACGGCGCCAAGCTCGGCAGGACCAAAAGCAAGCTCATTGGCCCAGCGACAGGGAGGAACGGTCCACCATCGATCTCCTTGATCTACGACATCATCTCTCTGCACAACACGTTACGAGGACGTATCAGACATATTCGACACTCTCAGCTCGTCTATCACGTCCCGGCCAGCACCACATCGACTGAACAGCAGTGACGGTGCCCACGACGCTCCCACCGACGAGCAGTCATTGAACTCCTTTGTGTTTGCCCTTCTTCGAACTCCAGCAGCAAGTTCACTTCGCCACATCCGCCATCTTCCATCTCTCGAAGTAGCTCCTGATCACTTCTCGGTCGCTTACAACGCACATCTTCGAGTATCTCGCCCGGTCAGCTCGTGGTCATATTCCAGGCGGTGCACAGGTCCAGTGTCTGCAACGGCAACGCCACGCAGCATCAGAATGACGGCTCCAACATCGAAACCCATCAGGCCGATCGCCAAATTCGCGCGTGCAGCATCACAGTGTCCTGCTGAAGCGGCTGCCTATGGTCAGTGTATTCTCAAGGATTATCAGAGTGTGCACCAGGGGATGTGTGAAAAGGAGTTTAGGCTATTGTGGGGTTGTTTCTTGGTGAGTTCATTTGTTTGCTTGTCTTCTTTTTGTCTTTGTCTTTGTTCGCATTATGTGCCAAATTGGTGTGTGCTTCGTGTCGTGCAAGCATTCGGTCCACATCGAGGTCTTGGTGCAGACGATGTATAAGGATCGGCGGGCAAGTATCAGCGGCATGAACGACGTGGCTGCGCTGGTTGAGGAAAGTGGCACCAGCACGTGGTTGGCAGCAGCTGCTCTTTCGGGAATTTCATACTCTTCCACCTCGAAAGCCATTCCATGCTCCTTTGTCTCTCATTGTCATGGGTGCACTTTGCACCATTCAATGGACCGGCTGACCTAAGTTCTTTTCATCGTTCCAGAAGGCCTCTAAGAAGCCATAATACGCGTACCCAAATTTCGAGCTCTCCGGTTGGGTCTCCTTGGCTCATCGCGTCTCTTATCCATAACATGCTATTGCATGCTATGGACACGATATGGCCATCCCAACCATACTTTTCGACCGTCGAACATGCCGCCACCAACAAGCATGCTTGCTACCAGACAACAAAGTGACGCTTTTCCACGTGAATGTGGGCATGCCTCCTGCAAGACGTCGAAACGTCTGACACCCGAATATACAAAGGCATGGCAACCGGCCTATACTTGGAGGGCGCCGTCTTGCCCCAGCATGCAACGAGCAAAGGGAAGTGTCCCGTTGTTGTGCGTGACGTCCATTGCACTGGGCAGTTGCAGCAGGCGAACAGAGCACGAGGCACCGTAACAGAGGCTGCCCTGGGTTTCGACAGCCTAGGCAATGACAATGGCCTTGCAGAGTGCCATCTGAGACAACGATTCGCCAACGCCGAGATCTGCCTGCGGAGGACATCGCCTGTCGTCATGTAATTATATAGGCATGTCAGCCATGAAGCTGCAAAACGTTATCATCTCGGCACCTCGTCGTTATCGCCGCCGACTGCTACCCGGACTCTGAGGCACGACAAGCAGCGGTCACGATGAAGGTCGTCTGGAGACTATTGGAACAACGAGCGGATGCACCACGTCCACGTTCACACAATGTGGCCGCAGATGTCGAAAATGGTCATATTGACAAGCATTGCGGGCCAATGTCGGCGGCCAGAACAGCAGAGATGGATGAGATGATGCGCAATTTGCTGTGGGTACTCCAGGTTGTTGCACTTTATCTGGACAGGTCCCAGAAGGATTTGGGCACGCGTCAGGCTTACCTCCAATGGTACAAAACTTTCAAGTACCAGTCTGGTCTCGTCTACCTCACAAGACAGCTGACGACCTTCGTGTCCGCATTCGTTGCTCGAGAGCACCCGGACCTAGACGTCGCCCAAGCTACGACCGAGAGTGTCACCTTCAACTTCACCCATATCCACAAGGCTCCCTCAAAGTGGCAAGGCGAGGCTTGCTACCGACGCAGCTCCAATCGAGCGAACATTAATTTTGATCCGGAAAGCCGACTTCTGCCGGTGTCCACCCTCAACGACAGCGTTTTCCAGTCTGTGTGGGCAAATAGCAAAAGTTCTGCCGAGCGAATGGCCTTCAACTCTCAGGAATTCACACTGCTGCATGAGCTCGTCCACCTGGTCAGTGACTATTGCTTTGACGGTTTCCTTGTTTCTTGCGGGCTGAGGCGGGCGGTGATACCCAAGGGTCTCTCTCGACACGGGATTGGAGATGTGAAGCTAGAGTCGATCGCCACGGATTGGAAGCTTCTAGCCAAGCAACCTGGTGGGACGACACAGCTTACGGCATCACGAAGTGTGAGCACCTGGCGAGACTGCAAGATGGAGCGCTGGGTGCTTTACTCAACGCAGACTCCTATATGCTCTTTGCTGCTCAGGTGGCCTTTGAGTACGCTGGTGGAATCTATCACAACCCATCTGGCTGGTACAACCGACGAACAGTTGTCGACATCATTAGTACACCACCGTCACAATACACAACTCCAGCGGAATGGGGGTTGCAACCCCAGGCGACGCCGCGCGCTGCAGGATCACCATCTGAGGTACAACCACGACCACCATCAGAATTGCAACCACAATCACTAAGCCAAACAGCACCGAAGACTCTACCGCAAAATCAAAAGCCTAAATTGCTGAAGCCCAAAGTGCTGAAGCCCATAACGCTAAAGGCAAAAGTCTCGAAGCTCAAAATCGACAAGATCGCAATACACAAGCCAGAGATTCAGAAGCCCAAGTTCCACAGGCCATCACTTGGTGCTAATCTCTTGAATTCGGCACTTGGCTGTACAATATTATAGTCATATTGTCTTGCTCGATCAAGTGATGAATACATCTGCGGCGACAGTTGCACAACTGAACGGGGGTTCTTTGGCAGGGCCCCGATACAACTACAGCACGACTCGAATGACCCTTGGAAGTGCGAATTTGCTCGCCGGCCCTACGCCGACACCAAATACTGAGAGGTTGGAAACGGATGTGCATGAAGGATAACGAAGGGAACTGTTCCAGTCACGATGAATGAGCGCGATATGGCGAGGCATCGAAGCTACAGATTACGTAGGATGGAGCAATGGGCCAAGGGGGGTGAAGTAAGGGCCATGACAAAGTAGTCACTTGCGACGCCTCAGCGTGGGTGTCCTATCTCCGGAAGTTCGATCAGCCAGCTGACGTGTATCAACGACCATGATAGACAGCCTCGAAAAATTTACAACTTGCTTCTGGCTGCCGCTTTCACTCGTTCGGACGAAATTTCTCGCTTACCACGTACTGACCAGCAGCAGATTGTAGCGGTCCCATCACATGAAGCACAAGCCTGCATGGTCGATCATGCAGCAAATAGACGTCTATGCCTGATCGGACGGTGCTGACTGTGCTGCAGATGTCTGGGAGAGCTTGTGTTCCATTTCGAGCTGTTCAGTGAGAATGTTGGTACCTACTGTGTCATTCCAGCTGCTGGCATGCTACTCGATGCATCGCAAAGCGGATTGTTGCCAAGCACTTCACCTGGTCCAGAGCTTGTCACTTGCTTCGCTGATCAACTCACTTCGCATTTGCAAGAATTTCGTTTCTGCTACTTCAAGTCTTCCAAGCGGCGCGATCACTACACTCTGATCTTACGTTACTGTGTAGTCACAACGATGTCGCCTTCGCGGCGCTTTACGCTTGGTCCGAACATTACGAACAGAATTCATGATGAGGTCCACCTGGCACCTGGTGCAACAGCGAAGAGATGCGCCTCGGCCACTCAACGCTGAAGAGGGACTCAACTATCTCCAAACCCATTGCATGGAGATGTCGCGGGAAAGAAAGATACTCTTCAGGTCCATGATGCGCAATCTACAGTGGGTGCTTCAGGTGGTTGAGCTATATCTGAAGACCTCAAAGCGACATCCTGAAGTCCGCGCAGCATACGAACGGTGGTTCAAGTCCTACGATTATCAGCCTTCCATCGCCTTCTTGACGAAGCAGCTCTACAGGTTCATCACTGCATTCCTCACCAGAGCGATCTCTGAGATGGACACGGACCAAGAGCCCATAGACGAGGTGAATCTATACATCGCCGACATCTTCCGAGCATCTAATTCCCAGCAGTCCAGCACCATCGCCGACTGTATCACCAGTAAGGAGTGGGGAAACATCAACTTCTATGACGGCGTTCGAGGATTGCCACTGTCGACATTGCGCAGTTTCCATGAGATCCGCAGCCAGCACGCGAACGACCAAAAATCTGCTGAGAATGCGGCTTTTGAGTCTCAGGACTCCACGTTGTTACATGAACTCGTACATCTGGTTAGCTACTTCTGTTTCGACGAGTTTCTCGCTGTTAGTGGGTTGGATCGAGCCAGTCTCCCTCATGGCCTACGGGACGAACATATGATCGGAGATACAAACCTGTCGTCCATCGCTACACCTTGGGAAATAGCAGAGGTACGTGAGTTTGAAGACGACAGAGCGTACGGCATCACAAAATGTGAGCATCTGGCAAAACTGCGTCACGGAGCACTGGGTGCTCTGCTCAATGCAGAATCTTACGAGCATTTCGCCAATCAGATAGCTTTCGAGCATCTTGGTGGGATCTTCAACAGTCCAGCCAATGCAAAGACCAGGCAACGCGAAATGGCAGGCGTCGTAATCACTCCTCCCTCCCCAAAGATCCGACCAGTGACAAGATGGTGGGCGCCGCCAGATGTGCCGCCATGGAAGGGGTCAGTGGCACTTCCGTCGCGTCACCATTCCAGCATGCAGACCTTTGGGCTAGTCCAGCTCGCAGGTGATGGTCTACTCCCTACACTGCGGCTCGAGTCTTGTGCCTTGGTATGGGACACATGCGATAACATGATGCGGATCGAGGTTCGCACCGAACATATCTTCTCTTTTATGGGTCCGTGGCACGTCGATGACATATCCAGCGTTGGTTACAGCACGCGAACCAGTCCCCTGGCAGAGATCAAGTTCCGGCCTTGCGCTCTGGAACATATCAAGTTTGAGTTGGAGAGCCGCACAGTTCTCAACGACTTCGTCATGGCACTGAAGGGCTTAGATTCCTTACGGATATCAAAGGAGGGCCTGTTGTCAACCAAAGGCTTGAGATTAGCGGCAGCTCAAATATGTCAAGAAATTCGACATTCTCAGACTGCTCTCGCCTCATTTCGACCATCATGGATCATCGGACCAGTTGAGAACATGAGCACAGGTATGGCGGGGGATCCGACGAAAGGCTTGCGCCCCTCGGGCCCTGAGTATCAGGATTCTCAAGACAATACCGAAGCCAAGGAGCCAGATCCTGATGACGATGGTGATGTCTTTTACGACGCTCGAGAACACAACGACAGCATCGATTATGAGATGACAGAAGATGGGATACAACTAGAAGCCATATCATCAACGTGAGCAAGCCAAAGCCAGTATGGCAATGATATTTCCGTGTAGGACACCTTGGATGGAGTTCAATGCGAAAACTCCGCAAGTGCAGCAAAGCCATGGCGGACGATTTGACCGATCAGCATTTGAAGTCCATGCTCAAGGTCATCTGTCCCAGTGCGCCACTTCTAGAGGTACAAATCGGGCCCCAAGGAGCCTAACATGTCGGAGATATACTGGAAGGGGGGGACTAGTGGACTGTTCGGGGTGTGAACAAGGCACAAGATCTGAACGGTGGTGCAGCACTACCTGGCTACTACGACCAACCGGCCGGCCAACGATCAGGAGCGGAACGAGAGGGGTCTTTCGCTGGCTGCAGGAGATGCGAGTCACTGATGGATTGGAGTGAAGCAGGCTCGGTCGTTGGCCAAGGCATTGAGATCGATTTCCTTTGGTAGACTCAGAGACCTGCCGACACGATTCTCTCTTGCCGATCAGGATTTCTCTCTGCGTCCATGCTGTGTATTCCTTCTCATGGGTTTGTTGGGACATCACTCGATTTCTGTCTACCTTCGGAGCGCTATCTACCAGCATATCGTTCATTGCCATGTGCGCTTTCCGTTTTCTTGGTATCGTTCCATCGTATTGTTTTCCTTGTGTGCTGAGCTTGCTTTTTTCTGGGCGACGGAGTTAGGCGACCCTTGAGGCCGTTGTCGCAGCTTCTGTGCGCAGCGCACTGTGATACAGCGCGACACAGAGTCTTGCTTCGTCGGAGCACATCTCCATCACACACGTAGACCGTTCCCCTGCGCCACTCGCTTCTGGTACAAAACAGTATCATTCCGCGCATGCTCAGAGCCTCACTAGTCTCAGCGCAAACACCGCCCGATTAACCTCCTGATCCACCTCCATTATCACACTCTCCTTCGCCATCTCCTCCTTGCCCGGCTCAGGCTCCAGATCCGTCACCACATGCTTATCCACCGGCCGCCTCAACGCCTTCTCGATGAAGGCCGCCTGCTCCTCGAACGCCTTCTCGATCCCCGTCCCCTCGGGATCTTCTTTGACTCTGTACTCCATCTTGACATCGTCCGTCGGCTTCAACCCGGCCTTCTTCCGCACATCGTTCACCCGCCGCACGATCTCTCGTGCCAGTGCTTCTTGCGCGAGCTCAGGATAGATGGCTGTGTCGAGGATAGTCAGGACGTCATTGTCTGAGTTCGGAAGTTGAGCTTTTGAGTCTTCTGACTCCTTGAGCGCGCGTTTCACGACGAGGTCGCCTTCTACGAGCTCGATGCCCGCCACAGAGGTTTTGCCATCAGCAAGATACTTCTTGCAGTCCGCGGACGAGAGGTCTGGAAGGGCTTTCTTCACTTTCTGCACATCCTTTTTCAGTTTCTTTCCGAGCACAGGCCAGTCAGCGGACACGGAATACTGGACATTGTACTTGTCTTCGTCGGCGCTGAGGACGAGGTCGCGGATGTTGAGCTCTTCGGTGATGTATCCTTCCAGGCTACGGATGTCGTCGAGGTATTGAGGATCAGTGTGAATGACGACAAGGGTCTTGAGTGGTGTTTTGAGGCCGATGGCGACTCGGTCGCGTGATTGGCGGGCGAGTTCGATGACCTTCTGCATGCGTGCGACACGTCGCTCGACGGCTTCGTCGAAGAGAGACTCGCGGACTTCTGGGAAGGGGAGGAAGTGCACTGATCGCATGTCTTTTGAGGAGTAGGCTGATTTTGGTATGTAGGGGAGTAGTTTGCTGTAGATCAGATCGGCGATGAAGGGTGTGAAGGGTGCGAGACCGCGGACGAGTGTGAAGAGAACGTCGAAGAGGGTGTTCAGCGCATGCAGAGTGTCTTCTTTGCCGAGCTCACCCTTGAGCCGCTTTCGATTGAAGCGGATGTACCAATTGGTGGTGTCGTCGATGAGTTTGAGGAGACCCGGGACGACTGTGTAGAGCCGGTAGCCAGCCATTTCTTCGTTGATGTATTTCAGGAGGGACTGCATCGAGGCGAGGATCCATTTGTCCATAACATTCGAGTTGGTCTCTTCGGAATTGGGGTTCCAGACAAAATCGTGGTTCTCGAGTTTCTTGAGGAGCTCAACTTGGCCTTCGAAGAATTTGTAGGAGTTCCATAATGGCAACAGAACTTTTGTGACGATCTCTTTTACGCCGGCTTCTTTGAAGCGCAGTGTTTCTGCTCGTACGACGGGCGAATTGATCATGTACAGGCGAAGGGCATCGGCGCCGTATTTTTCGATGACCTCCATGGGGTCGGGATAGTTCTTCAAGCGCTTCGACATCTTCTTGCCGTCTTCGGCTAGAACGATACCATTGACGACACAGTTCTTGAAGGGAAGCTTGCCAAACAGGTGGATGCCGAGGATGACAAGTGTGTAGAACCAGCCTCGCGTCTGGTCGAGGCCTTCTGCGATGAAGTCTCCGGGAAATCGGTCTGGAAAGGAGTCCTTGTCTTCGAAAGGGTAATGTGATTGTGCGTATGGCATAGATCCTGACTCGAACCAGCAGTCGAAGACCTCCTCGATACGTCTTAGAGGAGGACCGGATGGATTCTTCTTGGAAGGAATAGTGATTTCGTCGACGGTGTCTCGATGAAGATCAGTGATGGGTTGCTTTGAGCCCGAGAGCTCCTGTAGCTCTGCGATGCTCCTACGGCAACAATCTCCGAGTAGTCCTCGTTGGCCCATAACGGTATTGGCGTGCCCCAATATCGATTCCGTGAGATGTTCCAGTCTCGAGCGTTCTTGATCCAGTCACCGAACCGTTTCTCCTTGACGAAGCCAGGGACCAGTGCGACTTGAGATACCGTCAAGCATAGCAGGGATGATAGATTCGCCCTTTTCTGTGCCTGCGATATTTACGAACCAACCTGAGATGGCTCGGTAGATGAGTGGCGTATCCGATCGCCAGCAGAAGGGATACGAATGGAACAGCTGGCCATCTTTGATCATACGGCCGGTGCCTTTGAGATGTTTGATGATGTTTTTGTCCGCATCCTTGACATGTTGACCTACAAAGTCGGCGACCTCTTTGGTGAACTTGCCGGTCTCGTCAACGGGATTGGGTGGTAGACGGTCGGCATTGATGACACCGTGCTCCTGGCCTACTCGATAATCGTCTTCACCGAATGATGGAGCTTGGTGGACAATGCCGGTACCGTCGGTCTTGGTGACATATGTTGCGGTCAGGACCTTGAAACCATGATCCTTGAACTGATCGTAGAAGTAGGGAAACAATGGCTCGTACTTCTTGCCCTTGAGCTCTGCGCCTTTGATGCGTTCTAGTATGGTGAATTTTGCCTTCTTAGGATCCTTGTACAGGGTGCCGAGCAACTCCTCGACCATAATGTACTGGTTGCCTGTGGCCAGGTCCACGAACTTGATGTACTCGAACTCGGGATGCACAGCCAATGCAACATTTGACGGCAGCGTCCAGGGCGTCGTCGTCCACGCCAGAAAACTCGTCTTTGGATCCTCGACCAGTGGAAACGAAACCACGACCGCGGGATCTTGGACGTCTTTGTAGTTCGACTGCGCCTCGTGTTGGCTCAGTGGTGTACTCAGAGCGGTTGAGAATGGCATGACGCGATAGCTGCGATAGACCTGACCCTTGTCAAACAACTGCTTGAAGACCCACCACACCGACTCCATGAAGGTCGGGTTCATGGTCTTATAGTCATTTTCGAAGTCGATCCAGCGACCGAGGCGGTCGATGGTGGTCTTCCACTCGGACGCGAACCTCATGACAATGGCTTTACATTCCTTGTTGTACTGTGCTATTCCCATCTCTCTGACCGCCGCTGGGCCGGAGATGTTGAACTTCTTGTCAATCTCATACTCGATCGGCAGGCCATGCGTGTCCCATCCGAAGCGCCGCTCGACATAGTAGCCTTTGCTTGACCAGTAGCGTGGGATGATGTCTTTGATGGTGGATGCGAGCAGGTGGCCATAGTGAGGGAGACCTGTCGCGAAGGGTGGTCCTGAAGCACGTCGTCAGTATGACTGGTCTTGTGCTCTGCGGAGGCGGGGAATAATTTACCGTCGAAAAAAGTGTAGGCGGGATTGCCTTTGGAAAGCTCGACCTGCCGCTGGAAGCATCGATCTCTTGCCAGCGAGCGAGGGTCGCCTTCTCTTCAGCGGAGAAGTCGACCGCCATGTTGTTGCCCGTTGTGTAAGAGGCAGGACAGCAGTTGCGACTGCGCAAGAATTATGACTTTGAACTGCCCGTTCCGCCAAAACGGCTCGGAGAGTCTTGGCAGGCACGGCGGAGTCAAATAACAAGGGTATGAGGCTACCATCAGCAGGGGTTCCTGCTGGTGAGGAGAACACCACAGAACTGTCGCAGAAGCTGCGCAGTCGCGACTAGCCCACACGTCGATTTTCGTCTTAGTACAGGAAGAGCTCGGATGACATGATCGGTGGAAAGCTCTAGATTTTTGTACAGGGTATCTCGTTCTATCACTTTTTATCCAAGTCGCTCATTAGGTACCGCCACGCATGCAATGCAGTATATGGGGCTCAGTCCACGTCGCTACCTCCTTCGCCGTCACCCGCATCGTCATCGTCGTCTCCGTCTTCCTCGTCCTCGTCATCCGAGACTCCTTGTCCCAGCTCCTTGAGCTTGGCCTTATCCGCCGCCCTTTTCGCTTCGAGGTCGCCGAATACAACAAGCAGATCGTCCAGTTCCGTCTGCACATCCTTGCGTGAGCTCTCGGCTTCTTCCAGCTTCTTGGTGAGAGTCTCCGTCTCTGCTATTGCTTCTTTCTCGCGAATCTCCGCCCGCTTGAGCTGTGCTTTGAGGTTGGACGTCTTTGTCTGGTACTCCTCATTCGCAGTCTGGAGATCTTGCACGTGGTCTTGTCCGGCCTTGTCAAGCTGCTTCCGCAGGGATTCCACTTGTTGCTTCAGGTCATCAAGCTCTGCCTCGTTGGCACCTCTTGCCTCCTTCAATCTGGTCTGAAGCCCATTAATTTCTGTAGCATGCTCGACGATCAGCTTCTCGCGGACTTCAGCGGCATTCTCAAGAGCGCGTTCGTGTTCTTTGGCAAGCTTTTCCCTGGCTTGACTATTCTGCTGCTCGAAAGCCTTGATCTGCTGAGCAGCCTTCTCGCGTTCTTGATCTCGCTGCCTTTGTGCGGCGTCCATAGCTGCAGACGTGTCGATTCGCCGTTTGTTCAGGTCTTCGTCGTGGCTTCTCTTCAAATTGCTCATTTCCCGTCCGTGTTCTGCCCGCATTTGATTGAGCTCATCTTCGTGTCCTGATTGCAGGCTCTGGTTGATCTGCTTGATGCGATTCAGCTCGACCGTAGTTGACTCACGTGTCCGACGGTGTTCCAGTCCTTCGTCTTCCAGCTTTCGTTGAGCCTGAAGCAGTTCGGCGTTCGCGATCTCGAGAAGCCGCTTGTGTTCTTCGAGATTCGCTCGAAGACCGTCGACCAAGTCTCGTGAAACCCCTTTCTGAACACCATTGCTCATGACTGATACTTCGAATCCGGGGTCTCGGTCAATCGCTCGCAACAGGCGACTGAAGTTGTCCTTCAGGAAGTCGATGAATGCCTTGTCGAAGAAGACGTCCGGTAAACCGCCGTTGCCTGTCTGAGGCAGAACCTCGTAATCCCGAACCAGAGGGTTTTCACGCAGTCTTGTCATCCTATCGACATACGTCTCCCGGCCCAAGCTGCCCGTCAGTAGGCTATGAAGGGCTTTTCGAGGGACAGGAGAGTCTTTGCTCGAGAATTCATAAACAATGCCGATTAGTAATGAGCACAGACTCGACACCAAGGGCATGGTGTTATTCGAGACTTTGATGGCAGCAATGAGACCTTGGACATTCGTACCTTCACCAAGCAAATCATTGACAGCATCTGGATCCTCGAAAAGCCAGGTGCACAATAGCATCAGGCAGCCTAGGAGTGCTCGCTCGTCCTCGACATGCTGCACGCCAGCAATGACATTGGAGGCTATGCTCTGCACAAACGTGACTACTTCCTCGCCACTGTCCGCATCGCCTTCAGCCACTTTCAATGCCACTGCCTTCGTTTCAGGATTGTCAAACAGCAAGTGCATCAGAATGACCGCTGCCATCCACTGTTGATAGGGATCTGCGTTGCTTCGTGACGAGGACGGCTCTAGCAGCACTGTGAGAATGTTCGGTATCGCATCGTCGCCGCTGCGATGACCCTCGATCGCTCGTCGCAGGACATGCATGCGAATGCCATTGTGGCCCTCGATGAAGGCTTTGAAACAGTTACAAGCCGCTAAGCGGACGTCAAACGTGGAAAGCGGCGCTGCTTCGAGTGCCAGTTCGAGAAGAGCTTCAATGACATTGACGTCGTCGAAGACCGGCTTCGGTTTCGGCTTGGGTGTTGGCTCGCGAGCATTTGCACCTGGCTTCGGAGTCGTATGCCCATTGGTGGTCGGAGGCTGGGTTTTGGACAGGAGCTGTACAGGTAGATCACCAAAGCGCTCCTGTAGTGCTGCGTTTGAACGAATGACATCTCCGCACGTTTCGAGCGCTTTTGACCGAATGCTTATGCTGAAAGAGTCGTGGAAAGCCAATTTCAGCATGCGAGTCAATATGCCGCTCTGCCAGAATGTCTGCTGATTCAGACCAGTTCCGGGTGCGCCTTTGGGAACGAACATCTGAATGACTGTCAGAATACCCCAGACATTGACGTCCCGCTGTGGCTTCAGCCAGTCTGTGACGCCTTCGGCACTCTCCTCTTCTGCCACAGCATCCTCCAAGAGCTTGGTCAGCCGGGAGACTCCCCCAACTTCGCGAAGTATGATTGATTGGAGGTATTGAGTCGCAGCAGATTTCCCAGTAATGCCAGGCAGTCTTGCACAATCGTGGCTCCATGGGTAAGTCCACCTTCGGCCTCAATAATGGCAAATATTCGCCCGAAGGCGTCTTCGAAGGCAACAACCTTCTGCAGTTCTCCCGACGTGGGAGTGAGCTTGACGAGTAACAGGAGAGCCTCGTTTCGAACCATTTCCCTTTTATCGTCGAGTATCGACACGATTCGAGACACGCCTAACGGAGCTGCGAAGACTGCTTCCTGCGACCTTTCTGGGCGAGCGTCGGCGACATGGCCCAGTATCTGCAGCGAGTATAGCCTAGGGTACAGTTCGTGGTTCTCGAGAAGGTCCAACAACGCAGTAACATTATCCTGTTTCAAGGCAAACTCATCGGCGAGCCAGACCGTAATCTCCTCTGACGCCTCATCGGAATTGGCATCTGGGTCGAAGAGACCAAGCAGCGTCTCCAAGACGATTTTGATGGTGTCCAAGTCATCTGCATCTCGTCGTAGACATGCCACAAGATCTCGAAGACCGCCCGAGGCAACTGAGGCAGGGTAGAGTTTGGCGAAACTGCGGAGACCTTGGATTGCAGCGCGTCTGTCTTCGAGGAGGGTAGCACTCTGCAGTCGGCTGCTCAATGTTTGTATCGTCTCGGTGGCAGTTTGTCGAGCAGGAGCCCGTAGCATGATGGTGCGCCGGGGAAGAGTTGGATCGCTCAAAGGCTTCGGGGACGGACGCGCAACATCGCTGGGCCTCTCGTGGGCGGCTGCTCACAACTCACTCATTCTGACCGATGACAGGACTGTGGAACGATGAGACGATGCTGGTCCTACAAGCAGAATGGTGGTAGTGCTGTCACGGTCGGTGCAAGAGAGACAGCGCAGTCGAGGACCTGCCCAAAGCGACGGTGACATTAACAACATATCACGTGATCTCCTTCGCCGAGCACGGGTCCAATTCTAAGCTTTCGCTTTCGATATTGGCTTCTCCCATCTTCCTGGACCTCATCCTCCTCCAGCAATGGCTATTTCTAATGCATCCGATGTTGCTCTAGTTGTGCTACGTCCGTCGACAGTCAGTCCAGCCTCTCTGGTCCATTGATGAATAAGGTAAAGGGGACAACGCAAACACACTAGAGCTCAGTAAGGTTGTGTACGAGATGTCAGCAGCTGATAGGTTCCATTTCCTTGGTGTCGGTACGAGCTATCGAAGTGTCAAGAAGATACCGTTGATAGTTGTGGTAGGTCCTGCCTAACAACCTCGGATCGATGTAATTGAGGTCCCGACCGATACCAGATCAAGTAGCTGACTAACGGCCTTGCGCATTTCGGCTTCAGTGCTGAATTGCAGGCGCGGTTCGAGCCTTCTACAGTCCCATTGATGAGGTGTCCATTATATCAGTGCAAAGAGGACCCTTTCGGGATGGGCTCCCTGTCCAGTCGCAAGTGCCAATGTTGTAGGCTACTACCATGAGCCCACAGATTCATTTTCTCCCAGTAAATCTTACCCTTGGTCATCACGACGACCCGCAGGTATGGCGATTCGACGCAAGACGACACAGTGCACGTGTCTCGAATCAGAGACAAGTTGAGCGGGAACGAGACGAACAACAATATTCGAGCTCGAAGCGTGCGAAACTGTTCAAAACCCCCGAAAGCGGTCTCCTGGACCCGTTCGTCGTCACTTGCACAGATCTGACGCGAGACGATCGAAATCGCTTGCACAAATGTAAGTAAAGCTTGACGTTTCATTGAATGCTGCCTGCTGATAGCATAAACACAGATCTCACAAACGTGCCCGCAGATCTCTATGGTACGAACGCCCAATCACGCCTGTGTCCTGTTCGAGACATTACACTTGGTCTTATGGCCGCTAACACCGTTGTGCTCAATTGGGTGCTCACCTCCGTCTCTTATCGCGAAGCACGATCACAGACACACGATCCGGCCAGCAGTCCGCTGGTGCTCCGCCACCGGCAATCGGTCTACCGAGCGATGAACGAGATGATGAAACGCGACAACGGTCTATCCGAAGACCTTATGTACGGACTAGCTTTCGCGGGCCTCGTGGAGAATCGCATTGGAGGCCAGGCTACAGCACAAATGCACCTGCGGGCTGCTCTAACGGTCCGCGATCTGCGCCGTGCACAGGGGCTCAGCGTGGTATGCATCCGCGAGGGACTGTTTGCATACCGATGTACATACAGGTCGGTCTGTTGCATTACTTCAAGAACATCGATGAGATTCGGGCGGCTCACGTTCTAATGACGACGTTCTTCGAGGCCCTGCAGATCGGCAAGGCCGAACGGCTCCAGCACTTCAAAAGTGGCCGATTCATGCCAGAAGACAAGTTCCACAAGGCCACGCATCTTCAACTCAGACTACTCTTGATGGCGCCATACAACGAAACCGCGCCCGTGGATATCAGGATGTTCGTTGGACTCATGCTGATCCTGAACCTGGCTGCCCTGGAGCTCCATCAGCATGTTGGTCCAGCTGAGTCGCTCGCTTTCCTCCGGCTCATCATCCAGTGTTTTCAGCGCAGAAAGCCTACCTGTAGTACTCCCGAGCTAGGTGCAGGGGTTGCCGTGACAGGAATGCTGTGCATCAGCCTCATGTGTATCGACTACATGGGTCCTTCGTTCAAGCGTACTCAGCTTGATGTCTGGCAGGTGATAGATATGATACACCTCCTCAGGCTCGGATCTCCGCCACTCATGGCCGCAGCGAAATCCCAGCTGCTATTCTGGCTTCTTGACGATCGACCAGAAACCCCAAGAGATGTGAAAGGATACAATGATTTGCGTCGCACAGAGTCTTGAGAGACGTCGAAGCAGCGTGGGCTACGAATGGAGCTGCTAGAGCTACTGCCACATCACAAACCAAGACAATACCATCTCGCGTCCAAGCTCATGATGAGCGGCGGACACGGGCTGACGACTTCCGCAGAGGCTGCAGCTTCAGGGTGGAGGTGAAGTAGATTGGGCGATACTGTTGCAACTTTGGCCATTGGCGAGGGTGTCGGGAACGTACACGCTTCGCGCGACGTGTCCATGTCGCTTGGCTGGCTGTTCCTCCGTGCTCGACAGATGGGCACAGCAAGCGATCACGTGATGCTCGTCTGTTTCGGATTATGCATTTGGGATTGAGAATTGTCTGCTCTCGAAATCCTTGCTGCTCAAGTCAATTTGCATCGATACTCTCGCGTTGACTCGACGTCTGAGATCGTCGCCCGCTTCTCGAAGTGTCGTGCGCAGATCCCTACCTACAGTTCCGAGATCGAAGATCGTGCTATCAGGTAAGAGCAATGTCCGTGTGCGAAGTTTCGAGCTGAGTGTCGATGACCACCTCCGACAAGCTCTAACCGTCGCTTCTGAGTCGCCAGCCATGTCCTCCCCCGCAGCAGCCCTTCCTCAAGGACACCAAAGAAACCATCAGCGGCACAGCATTCGAGCTCTCATAGGTGCTCGCGTCCCTTGAACCGCTGCGAAGAGATCCCACTCAACCCCGCATAAATGCGCAAATCTGGGGTAAGATCCATAGGCCAGGGTCGAAGCCTACGCAATGCTTCCTGGACAGGATTCAGTATGGCACCGGGATCTAGCCGCCGTCATGCTGGACTTTTGCGAAAAGTGTGTGTGAATCAGCAGATGTAAACGACTCAGGGTCTCTTCTACGTGCTGCCACCCAACAACTCCCTTGCAAAGAACACAGATACCTTTGCTACCCTCAATATTCGACCAAATACACCACGTCGAAGCGCGACAATGACGGACACGTACGACTACATCATCTGCGGGTAAGACGTCGTCGCCCTACGAAGAGAGCCCCGTACTGAAGTGAAGTCAGAGGCGGAACGTCTGGGCCAGTTGTGGCAGGCCGTTTGTCAGAGAACTCCGATGTCAAGATCTTGTTGCTCGAGGCAGGCCAGGACAGTGCAGAGATGGATAACATGCATATGGCAGGCGCGTGAGTTACTTCCGTTCGGGTCGCTGGTACCCTAGCTGATCGATTGTAGCTGGACACAGAACCACAAAGGTATTGCCAAGCGCTTTATACGGGATAGCTACTGATACAATGCCTAGGTGAGACTGACTGGAACATCATGACCACGCCGCAAGGTGGTCTTAACGGTCGCAAATGCCATGTACCACGCGGGCGATTCTTGGGAGGCAGCTCTGGTTGCAACGGGACCATATGCGTCCGAGGTGTCAAGCAAGACTACGACGACTGGGGCTTCCCAGAATGGAGTGGCGATGAGATGTTCAGAGCTATGAAGAAGGTATGTCTGCTCCATACGACATAATCACTTGCTAACGACGGTACAGGCCGAGACATTTCATCCGCAAAAGTGGTTCCAGCACGATAAGGAAGCTCATGGACATGACGGACCATTGCATATTGAGCCAGCCCCCTGTGGTGCTCTGGGAGATCTTTTCCTCGAGAGTACGTATTTTAATGAACCTGAAGCGGGCGAGACACCGATCTCCCGGCTCTAGTCCTTCCCGGTACATGTTCGGTCTGATCGGTGCACTAGATTATCAATCTAAAGGATTGCCGTACCGACCAGACATGTTCAGCAACGGCGAGACAGCCAACGGTTGTGGGCATGCAATGCGTACGACTTGGCAGGGCAACAGAACTACGGCAGCAGATTACATCACTAAAGATCATAAACGAAACAACGTCACTATCAAGTGCCACTCCATTGTCGACAAGGTCATAATCGACAACGGAACGGCAAAAGGAGTTGAGTATGTTGACGAGAAAGGTAACAAGTTTAAGGCGCACGCTCGAAACGAAGTCATCCTGGCCTGCGGCACCTATGGCAGCCCCGCAACATTGATGCGGTCTGGCATAGGTCCTAAGGCCGATCTAGAGGCCCTTGGCATCAAATGCATCAGCGACCTGCCAGGTGTCGGCAAGAACTTACAGGACCATCAGCTCATCTTCATCTACTACGAACTCAATCAGCCCGGCCTGACCGATGACCCCAGGGTCAATCACGATCCGAATGCCATGGAGAATGGGATCAGAGAGTGGAAGGAGAAGAAGTCTGGTTGGCTCGCAACGTTTCCCTTCGGCTCATTCGCATTCGCCAGATTAGACGACCGTCTGATGCGAGACAATGCTGAGTGGCGCAGCTTTGCTCGGAAGCCACATCGTGACCCTATGGAGCTGACCGAGAGTCAGCCGAATCTGGAATTCTTCCACACTGTGTGCTATGGAGGACCTCCCGAGTAGGTCGTGCGCCATTTTGTCCTTCATTCCGCTAACGGTCCACCAGGTACACCGACTTCCCCAAAGAGGGCCAGTACGCTTTCGCCATGTGCTGCTTCCTGTGCGGTCTCTGCTCTCGTGGATCAGTCAAGCTCAACAGCACTGACCCTCTCGAAAATCCGATTGTCGACCACAAGTACCTCGACGATCGTCGCGATCTGCTTATGATGTCCGAAGGCGTCCGCTTCGCCAACGAGCTTGTCATGACCGGGGCTGGCACACGTGACAAGATCAAGGGTGCTTGGCCTCCTGGCGCAACTCATCATCTGAACAAGACAAACGAGGATTGGCAGCCATTCGTGCAGAAGTATGCTTCGACTTCGTACCATCCCGGCGGGACCTGTAAGATGGGCAAGCGAGAGGATGAGAACGCTGTCGTCGATCAGAATCTATTCGTTTATGGCGTGAAGGGCTTGAGAGTTGTCGACTGCAGCGTGATGCCTACGTTGCACAGTGGACACACGCAGATGCCGGCTTATGGCATCGGCGAGATTGCAGCGGAGATGATCGCAAAGGCGAATGGTATCAAGACTCACTGAGCGTACCTCAACTGATATCTGTGGAACTGCGTCACTCAATTGATATCATTGACGAAGTAGCCGTCCTTTTATACCTCCAATCGCATTATACTGGCTTCACAGCTTCGCCACGAAGTCATGCTGCTTGGTCAGTATCGCCAGATCGCCGCCCCGTCGCTTGAAGGCGCTGGTCTTCTGTTGCGTCTTTCCCGTTGCCTGTACGGCTTCAAGGTCCTCCTGCGATACTTGCTTGGTTTCAGTAGCTGGGTTGTAGCCCAGTCGATGCTTGCCGTCGAGCTTGCATTCCACGTCTTTCCACTTCGGCGTAGATTGGCCATCAGCACGGGCCAATTCGATTGAGCTCTCTCCACGAGGTGATGCTCCCTTGACCGATCCCCAGCCTCTCAGTCTCCACACTGTACATGACTTAGCGATGCCGACGAACAAATTTCGCTTTCCTACCTTTCCTCACAGCCTGGGACAGTGATCCATCGCTCCTCCCGACCTTAGACACTAGCATCGAAGAGTCCTTGAGGTAAGGCCAGCGCATCAGGAAATCTTCGGAAACCAGCACAAAAGCGACTGCCTCCTCCTGTATATCCAAATTAGCACGTCAATTTGGCGTAAGACCTGAGACGACACACCTTGTCAACTCCAGCAATCAGCACACATTGCGATCTCGCTCCGCTAATTTCATCGATTCCATGCCCGAGCAACGACCTATTCGCAACAAGGTCTACAATCACCCTGTCGTCGTTGAAGGCCGCAAACGTGCTTTTGCCACCCGTAACATCCTTCGATACTAAGGACTTCGACACATGATCGTATGTAACACCGGCGTCTAGCAGCGCCTTGACCGCAGCGGAGAGAACGAAAGGACCAGACCGTTCTGTTGAAGGCGAGAGTCCAACTCCTGCAACATACACTTTGTTCTTCGTGGCCATCTATGGTATGGTCTTTGCTGCTTGTGCAGTGAGGTGTTCAGAACGAGCGCCCGTATTTGAGTTGTTGTGTATAGGCAGGTAGCGATGGGGAGATCGCCCGCTAGACAGGCCACTTGAAGCATTTGAGTTGGTCGATGACGATTGCCCCAGGTTTCGCTTAGGCAGTACTAGCAAGCTTACCCCATACCCCGGAATTCAGACCTCGTTCGTTCAAAGGGACCCTGGGTGTCACTGCTGGATATCAGGTAGTCACCCGACAATCTTGGTGCCCAGGTGAGACTCGCGACTTGAGCGGTGTCGCGCGTAACATGGCTGCCGAGACAGAGAAACGTCGACCATCCGTCGTGTATGGTCCCCGAGCTCCAGTTACATTGACACTCACATTCGGGCAACTCCTCGACCATCATGCAAAGACCAGGCCGCAGAGTCCAGCAGTCATCTCGCATGTCCAAGGGCGGACGATCGACTATAAGGAGCTGTGTGACAGGAGCATCAGCTTGGCCAAGGCCATGAAGGGTGCTGGCATCCGGAAGGGAAGCAAAGTTGGGATCATCTCGGGAACCAGGATCGAGTATCTCGAGGTAGGCGTTCATGGTCATGCTCACCAGGAACAGGAGCACTGACTAGGGGAAGGTCTTCTTTGCGACGGCGAGACTTGGAGCAGCCCTCATCTTATTCAACTATGCATACACTGATTCTGAGTTGGTACAACTGATTAAGTCGATCGGTAAGTAGATGCGTACTGGATGCACAGAGGCTTCGCAAGGCTGATGCGGCCGCAGAACCAATTATGATATTCGCACCACCTGGCTTCGCTCGGTATGACTACAACAAAGCATTACGAAAAGCCCAGGACTCTGTAGCCAGTCTCAAGCATTTCATACTGTTCGACGACATCTTCAAGAAGCACCAATCGTCTTCATTGAAATTCGAGAACTACGAAACGTTCTTGAAGTCGAAACCAGCAGGCTCCTGGTCTGACGATCCTAGTATCTCGGCACATGATATGGTCAACATCCAGTTCACATCTGGCAGTACTGGTTTGCCGAAATCCGTTTCACTATCTCATTACAACATCATGAATTGTGGCCGCAATATCTGGTTGCAGACACGACTCACGGACCAGGACCGAATCTGCTGTCCCGTACCCCTATTCCACTCATTCGGATGATAGTCGCCATTAGCACGAGCACAGTATGCGGCTCATCACTCGTCTTTCCCTCGGAGCTCTTTGACCCAACAGCAGCACTTCTTTGCATCGAGAAGTACAAATGCACTGCCCTGTACGGCGTGAACACGATGTTCATAACAGAGATGTCTGCCAAAGCATTCAAATCAACGAATAAGTCCTCACTGAAGTTTGGCATCGTCGCTGGTTCACCTATGCCACCCGAATTCCTGCGCAGAGTCATGAAGGAATTTGAGATTCCACGAATCTACACCTGCTGGGGCATGACAGAGCTCTCCTCCTTCGTGACCATGATGCATGAGACGGACCCATGGGACAAGCGCATCCACACCACTGGCCGGCTATTCCCACATTTCATTCTCAAGATCGTGGAGCCGAACGGCACCAAGACTCTACCATGGGGCGAACGAGGCGAGATTGTTGTTAGTGGCTATGGGCAGATGGCTGAGTATATCGGCAATAAAGAAAAGACCGAAGAGGCACTACGCTATCACGATGAAGATCTAGAAGAAGGCGGCGTAGGCGGCGTGGAAGGTCGAGGATCCCAAACGCTGCGTCCTTGGATGCACACAGGCGACGAGGGAGTGCTTGATGCAGATGGCTATTTGGTCTTCACGGGCCGCATCAAAGATCTGATCATTCGAGGCGGCGAGAACATCGCGCCCCTGGAGATCGAGCAGCGGCTGAATGATATGGAAGCGATCGCACAGGCAAGTATTGTTGGCGTACCGGATGACAAGTATGGGGAGGCAGTGGGAGCATTTCTGGAGCTCAAGGAGGGCAGGGACAAGCCTTCGGACGACGAGATCAAGAAATGGGTGAAGGACGAACTGGCTTACTTCAAGGCGCCAACATGGATCTGGTGGCTCGGGGACGGGGATGTGCCCGAGGAGTGGCCAAAGACGATGAGCGGGAAGGTTAGCAAGCCGGAGCTGAGGAAGCTGGTTGAGGAGAAGCTCATCAAGAAAGATGGGAAGAAGGAGAAGGCGAAATTGTGATGTATACGACGCTTGTCAAATCCCAGGTCGTGCCCATTTGGTGCGCTCCCACTGTGTTCTGGTCCTCTTGGTTCAGTTCATGCACGACTGGCATACTCTTCCAGGCGTCTTCTTGCCTTCGAGCACAGCCATACATTTCGAGATTCCTCACTTCCGAGATTCGAGAAACCGCTTTCGATCAAGCTCCCGTTGACCCGATTCCAAGCACTCGTGGCCAACGATCTGCAACTTCGATTGACGCACAACGGCCTGTTCACTTCGAGGTCCTCGCATGAAAGCTTCTGCATGATCATCGGTCGATCAAAGCGACGGTTCAGACGATGGCTGGAAGGAATTATCCTCGGCTCTGGGCGCGAAGTTTGCGGGGGGCATGCCTGGAAGGACCGCCCGACACCCCGCACAGACCACCGTGACCCCTAGCGTCTGGGCCTACCCCAGGAAATCGCTTGGAGTAAGCGCGTAGCCAAGATTGGTGTAGCGAGGTGAGCGGCGACGTCACAGTGCCTGGCTTGCCATTGGGCATTCTACGGGTGAGATGACCATCACCTATACTTGCTCAACATTCGATGACAGCGGTAGAGATCGACAGCACATACTTATCAGCAGCCCAACGAACGCACATGTAGGTGAGAACAGGAACAACCCGTGCACATTGCGTGTAACGTCCATCTCTGCTCGTCTACAACCTCCGAATCCAATCCACCCAGATCAACGACAACACTCGAAGCAACCGGCAACATGGTCTACGGCGCCGCGCTGATAGCTCAGGCCTTGAGAGACCTGGGCGTGCAGGTACTGTTTGGTCTGCCTGGCCTCCCAGTGATCGACATCGCTCAAGAGGCGATGAACCTGGGCATCAACTTCATCAGCTTTCGAAACGAGCAAGCCGCTGTACTCGCAGCTAGTGCATATGGGTATCTGACGGCAAGACCTGGTGTCGTGGTCTGCGTCGGCGGACCGGGCGTCTTGAACACGATGGCTGGGGTATGTCAAGCCCATGCGAGGCAGCATTCACTGTGCCACAGACTGACGCAGCAAGATTCCGCACGCCGCAGCCAATGCCTGGCCAATACTGATTCTCGCCGGGAGTGCGGAAACACACAATGCCAACAAAGCCGCCTTCCAGGAAATGGACGCTATCAACCTCGTCTCACCTCACTGCAAGCTTGCGCTTCGCCCACCTTACCCACACATGATTCCAGACTTTATTCGGGATGCATACCGAGCGGCATTCTTCGGCAGACCCGGACCGACTTTCGTGGACCTACCAGCGAATCTGATCCTGGGGACGTTCAAGGAATTAGATGGAGGCAAGGCGAAGCGTCTGAGGAGGATTGAAGAAGTGCCAAGGGGCATGGCTGATCAGGTCGGCGTGAGGAGAGCTGTAGAAGCACTGATGGGCGCGAAATCGCCTCTAGTGGTGGTTGGTAAAGGTGCAGCTTACGGGAGGGCGGAAGGACCGATCAGAGAATTCGTCGAGAGGACGCGAATACCATTCCTACCCACGCCGATGGGCAAGGGCATCCTCCCTGACTCTTCCCCACTCAACATCTCTGCTGCTCGCTCCACGGCACTGAAGCATGCCGACGTGGTTCTCCTGCTTGGTGCTCGATTGAACTGGATACTATCATTTGGCCTGCCACCAAAGTGGGCACCGAACGTCAAGATTATCCAAGTCGACCTCTCCGCCGACGAGCTCGGCAAGAACGGGCACGATCCCTCGCTCAGCCTTCTCGGTGACGTTGGCCTGGTCTGCGAACAGCTGCTGCAAGCACTAAGTGGCGGCTGGCAATACGATGCGGCACAAAAGGGCAAGTATTGGCAGGCGCTTAAGGAGACGAAAGGCAGAAATGAAGCGAAGGCGAGGAAGAAGGCGGAGAGCAGCAAGGTGCCCATGACTTACGAACACGCCTTCCAAATCATCAAGAAGGAAGTGGACAGCTTTCGCCGCAGGAGAATGGGGATGTTGTGTATGTGAGCGAGGGCGCAAATGCGATGGATATATCGAGGAGCATATTCACGATGGAATATCCCAGGACACGACTCGATGCCGGAACGTACGCAACCATGGGCGTCGGATTGGGCTACGCTATCGCGGCATATGCAGCATACAACTATTCCAACCCGGAAGGCAGCATAGGTGTTGGTATCGAGCATGGGCCAGGAACAACAATAGGCGGTGGCGGAACACAAGGAGGCGCGACAGCTCAAGCAACGCCCTATGCTGGTGCGGCTGGAGCCAACACCATAGGCAAGCCCGCCGATGGCAAAGTGGAAGGCGGTGCGACAGCCCAGCCATCACCATATGGGGGCGCCTCCGGCACATCAACATCACATGCACCCAAGACTGATGGGACAGTCACAGCTGGCGCGACTGCCCAACCAACACCATACGGCGGTGCATCGGGCACCTCTGCATCCAGTGCATCAGCACGGAAGAAGAAGATCATTGCCATCGAAGGCGACTCCGCCTTTGGCTTCAGCATGGCAGAAGTAGAGACGATGATCCGCTATCGGATGCCCATCCTGATTCTCATCATCAACAACTCCGGTCTGTACCGCGGCGACGCGGACTCGCGGTCTGACTGGACCAAGCTGCAGGACATGAGTGTTAAAGGCACACCTGCTGCGCCGCAGGGACTGAGTGCAACTGGGTTGGGGTTCGAGACAGAATATCAGAGGATAGCCGAGCTGGGAGGAGATGGGAAGGCGTGGGGCACTGTGGCGCGAACACCTAAGGAGTTGCAGGAAGCGGTCAGAAAGGCTTGGACGGTGGAGGAGGGGCCGGTGGTGGTTAATGTCTTGGTTGATACTACCAAGGACCTGGTCATGGTGAGTCGTGCTAACTTGTCCTGTTTTCTTTTGCTTTATGGTAGCGCCAAAGAACGATGCGGTCCGCCCAATGGAGCTGACAAGACTTTCAGGATTTCTCGTGGCTCGATATGGCGCCGCCGGGTTCGGAGAAGGGAGGCGTCACGGGAGGCAAGAAAGAATCGAAGCTGTAAACATCAGTCATGCAAGTCCAACGTCGAGGATGCTGGTCTTTCGCTCGCGGGGGCGAGGAGGACTCTGCACCATCAATTGTGCATGGTAAAAAAGCTGTACATCATCATTGAAGCTGTATCGGGTATCTCGTCTAATGTGTTCGTGCTGGTCGCATATGACCGCACTGGAATATCATACAGATCACCACTGAACAAAGAGCCGATTTTCCATGCACCAGGGGCCTTATCGGGCAGTTTGAACGACTCAAGCAGACAGACGCAACACAAGAGCGTCCATCCCAATCGCAGGCGCATTATTATGAAGGCTCTCGTACTTCGTTGGCCCGCTTTCCTCTGTGGCTACTGGCGGTGGGGTGTACAGCTCAAGCGGCTGACTCCTCGCACTAGAAGCTGCCTTGCTTCCAGCCTCCGTATGCGAGCCAGCAAAGTCCGGCATGCTCGAGAGCGCTTGAAGCACTTAGGATCTCGCGCATGCGAGGGCAAGCGCGGTGTCGATGGTGGCACCATCGAGATGACCGGCGACACCATCGAGATGACCGGCGACACCATCGAGCCCGAGATCAGAGAAATACCTAACAACCTGCGCTGCTTGCAAGAAGGAGCCGTTTCTCGCAACGTTCAAATATCTTTTCCAGTATAGCTTCCCAGAGCAGCTGCGCACGGGCATCCGCCAGAACAACCAATACATGTCAACACCAACCAAGACAAGATGATGATACCGCAAGTAGAGCAACGGCCTGACATTGCGCCCTATCCTACCCTGCCTGAGCGGAGCTCCCACACATGCAGCGGCTCACTCGGCAATGAGTGCCCAGATACCACGGGCATCAATGGCTCAATAGCACTACTGCAATGGTCGCGCAGGCAGGAACAGAGGTGTTGCCTCTGAGTCCGTTAATAATCTGTGCTACGTGTACCACGCCCTATAAAAGGTGTCAAAGCAACCAAAGGAATGGCAATGGGAGAAGAACTCGTTTCTTTTCGAGCGACACAGGGGCCCTATACAGTGACCGTCCCTTGCAGAAATCCAGCAATGCCTAGGCGTACGATTTGTCGAGTCTGTTCCGAACACAAAAGAGCAACGTCCACAAGTAGAAGACCGGAACCACCGCCACCAAGTCCAATAATGAATCAGGACTTAGCTTTGATGAGAGGAAGAGGCCGAGAGTGGATTCTATCTCGACACAATTGCACTCGGCACGAAGCAGGTGCCCCGAGACCTGGAATCACCGGCCGACTGATGGACTGTGGCGGACCTTGCCGAGACTGTAGTCTGTGGAGGCAGGACAGCATGGGCAGCGTCATATCTCCATCGACCCAGACACCCGTTCACTCTGGAGGAAAGCTACCTCTGGCCGTGGGGAACTGTGGATAGTCACCATGAAGACTCTGCTGTACTGTGAGGCTGACCACAAGATCTCTCTCGATGAGTTAGTGGAACGATGGTGTGATTATTTGGCAGTGTTTCATTACACAGCTGAAGGTGTGCATATTAACAGCTGAATGAAAGCAGACCTGGAGGTGCTGACTATGAATCAGCCACTCAGCTGCTCACGAAAGCTCTGCTTCACAGAATTTACGACTGCGGACTAGCACACCCTCGACCGTGAGAAGGTGACACAGGCCTACAGGAACACTGCTTCCATAGCTACGGCACGTATGTACTGGACGCTACACAGGCTGTGCCACCGCGCGAACGCTGATTCTCCCTGACGGGATTGCTTGGCTGGGCGTTGCTGGCCAGGGGGAAAAAGGAGGACGGGATCAAGAGATTCGCATTGAAGTGGATGCACCTGCTTTCCATTGGCAGATATCGACTATCACGACGGCGAGGTGCGCGCAGTCAAGCACCTGACGTCCTGAAGGCTCCCGGTCTCTCTGAGCTGTTCAAGATGCCGCGAAAGGGCCAGGGCAAGGGGTGGATTGGAAGACGAACACGGCACGTTCGTTCGGGAAAGCCGCGGCGAGTTGCAGCAGCACTATCGCGTGCAAGTGGACATTGTCCATCATCAATGAAATTGTATGGGTATCTTGTTCGAAATGTTCGTCTTAGGACATGAAGTCCGCCCAGAACCATTGTACATCTTTGCACGTGTGCTGAATCCGTCCGGCCGCCCGACCGACTCAAGCAGACAGGCGCGACACAAGAGCGTCCATCTGCCTATAGCCGGCGCGTGGATATGGTCGCTCTCGTACTTCGCCGGGCCCTTCTCCTTCGTGTCTCCAGATAACGGAGGGGTATAGGGCTCGACTCGCTGACTCCTGGCACTAGAGGCCGCCTTACTGCCGGCGTCTGAGAGCGAGTCGGCGGAATCTGGCATGCTGGACAGCGCATTGGAGTTATCTCGCGCATGGAAAGGTAAGCGTGGTATTGAGGGTGGCACCATCGATGGCGGCTGGTCGCTTGTCTCTGGAGGCGGACTGGGTGGAAGTGGCTTATCCGCGATGAATGGGGTGCCAGCTCGACTAGGGATCTCTGATTCCTTGCCGAATAAGGCTTCCGTTGGTTGGGTTAGAAGTGCTAATCGGGCGGCGAGCACGTCGGGCCATGATTCGGGCGTCACCTTCTTTGTCGCGTCGACCAGATATTGTAGCGCAGTCAGCCACGCGTTGTGCCGGGCTTCGTCCGGCGCGGTGACCTTGATGACTTTCGAGGGGGCCACAACGACGATTGAATAGTCGTATGGCATGGTGTGGGCTGGTATGCATCCGTCAATCGCCAGGCGATTCGGGACCTCGAAAACCAGTTTGATTGGCACTGCAACTGGTTAGGTACGGGACAGACGGCAGCAACATGATCTCACCTTTTCTGTTCTGCTTGTGTTGAGATGTCTCCATCGTGTCCCATTTGGAACTCCAGAGTAGCTGCCTCTCGTATGGTCGATCCTGAACCATCTCCGTTGTGGTACACCAGTGGCTCCCCTTGGCCGTGGACCATTTTGCCGTTGGAGTATGTTCGATTGAGGGAACAATCCTGGCTTGTGCGGATCTTTGTAGAGCCACTCACCCACAATGACATGGGCCAGCGATTCAGCAAGGAACTGACTGGGGTTAGGCGCAGCTTGCGCAGCGATAGGCGTATCGACTCGAGGCGTAGCAAAAGAGATGGCGGCCGCGCTCGCCTGAGTGCGCACTGTCCTTCGTGAGGCCATTCGGTCTGGTGGTTCCTGTTCTTGCTCCACCTCCTCGTTTCTCTCCGAGCCCAGCGCCTCCTCGACCAGACGCGCCCGTCGCCTTTCTGCTTCTTTCGCCTTCCACGAGCGCTTGTCGGGTGACTTTGGCGTCCTTGGCTTCTCGTCGGTTGTTGATTGCTCCCGGCGCAAGATTGTGAAACTCGGCTTCTTCACGTTTTTGAGTGGGTTGGTCAGGAGAGCACTACCCTTGAGTGGATTGTTCTTGAGAATGTTGGCCCATCGGCTGGGAGCTGTCGGAGGGGCATCTGAGGTTATAGTAGTCTGGTGCGAGCCATGCTGAATTGTTGGATCGGTAGCTGGATGCGGATCCGCTGTTCTGGGCCTGCTGGCGTCGGGAGGATGTAACGACAATCCGTGTCGATTCTGATAGCCAGTCGACGGCTGATTGTTGACACGGATGGCTGCTCGTTCAGTCTCGTTGACTTGTAGTCCCCTCGTTGGCTTGTACGCGGTCGCGAATGCGCGCCCGAGCGCAGTGATCCAGCTTCGCTTCTCAACTGCTCTTGCAGTGCGGTCTCTGAGTACAGCCTCCGCAAGGACTGCGCATGTGTGCTGCTCTCTCCTTCTTGCGCCTGGACTCCGCGCGCAAGTTGGCCTCCATGGAAGAACGACAATGCCATGGAGGAATCAGTATCTGACCGCAAGCGAAGGCGTTGGTCATTCTTCATGAAGGCGCCAGGGAACGACTCGTAGCGAATCTAGCGATACGCTGCAGTCTGCCATATTGTCGTGGGTACATTCTGGTAGCGGGCGCGCTTGAGACTAGGTGCCTCGTATGGCTCCTCTTCGAGATCGGCGTAAGAGCAGGAAATCTCCCGAGAGTTGCGTGGGCTGCTCAAGTCAGCGAATGGACAGCTCGAGGGGACGCCTCGACGGAGAATTCGGCACCGCTTACCTTCGAAGACCCAGGAACGATTCGTTCGGGAGATGGACTGACCCTTTTGGGGGCCCATCCCAAGGCCACGGGTGAAATTAAGCATCTCGACCTTCGCGCTAGAAGGGCTTGGCGATCAAATTGTCCTCAACTCCTATCATTGGGCCATTCACCAACACAATTTCTTTTCAGTATGTACTTTTTACACAAAGCACAATACAAAAGACTCTGTGCGTCTCCAAGGATCACAGCTGTGATGCACCTCGCACCCAACACGCCTGGTACATGTGCGGAATGTCGTTATCACTCGCTGAAGATCGCCGCTAAAATTTGAAGCAAGAGTGGTCCAGAGGGTCGCGGCCTTTATCTTGACAGCAAAGCGTCGCCACAATCTACAACATCGACTGCTGGTGTCCGCAGCAGGCGGCAGCAGGCGGCTGTGGTGCCACTGCGTGTCTCTAGGCTGGCGCACAAAGTGTCACCGCGGGCTGCCTTCCTTCGAGGGCTTCATCTCACCTTATGGCAATCACTGTCCAGCTACTTCTCCTCCTCGTGCGGCACACTTGCACTGACTTTGACGGCCATTAACCATGCTACGTGCACGATTGCGCGCGACGGCAACCGACAGCCCATCTTTCTTCCTTCGCTGTCAGAATCGCTGATGGTTTATGCTGATCCTTTGCGGCCAAGAAAGTATCTGAGTCGTAATTTCGGCAATTCTCTATTGGGAGTTTTAGCTCGAGAAAAGTACGCCTTCGCCCCATGTTTCAGGACAACTGAACTTTGTCCATCACTCAGCATTTCTGATCACCGCTGCTCTCTTGTTGTCAGAGTTGACCGTTGCTCGAGTCTAAATACACGTCAGAACCATCTACGCAAGTGCGAACGCGGAAATCCTTGGAGCATGCTTATAGGCTGTCCTACGCATGCTATTGTATAACATGTGTGAAGAAGTCGTCTGCATTGACGTCGGAGACTATCTCAGGGGTCGGTTCGTCGCTTGGCCTAGCGGATAGTGCCTGACCATGACCAGCCCCACTAACACGACCAGGGGTCACCATCCGTGTCTCTCTGCTGTCCCTACAGCTGGGATCCAATCCTTAGCTGTGCATCCTGCTCGTCTCCGAGCTACAATCACAGCTGCAAATGGTGAATAGAACGCAAAGTTTCGTCCAATATTCTGTAGAAGTCTGTGGCATTCAGGCTGTTTCGATCTACAGTATCATAATGGTTCGGTAGGTCTGATAGGCGCGATAGGCGAGGAGCAAGGGCTTCTTTGGTACCTGACTAGGCCTGAAGCTGTACCAAATGCTTGCTAGCTTCAACGGCGGACTGCCAATAGCTGCTGTCAGATTCGCACCGGCCCTTCAGGCTTCAGCACTGCTCCGCTTCACTCACCAGCCTAGCTCCAGATATCATCCAAAGTTCAACACCTTGCGTCGATCTTACAGATGTGTCAGGGTAGCCATGGCTCGAATGGACCTTCAAACGCGCATTTCGTGCTTATTTGCGGAGAATTGTCCAGAAGCGACCTGAAACCCGGTGGTCTTCTTCAACTTCAATGAACTTGACCTTCAGGGTGCTTTGGGTCTTTACGCACCACGAGCACGGAAACATCGTCGAAGACAGGGAAATTGCAGCAGCAATGCGCTCGCAAAGGTGGCAGTGATTGCAGGATCTCTATTCCACATCAAGGACGAGCATCAAGTGCTAACCGACGAACGTGACCATGGCGCCATCCATCTTGTCGAGTCGGCCTCATTCGCGGTCCTCAATGAAGAGTGACCAGGCGCGATCTACCACCGGCAATGTGTCGCTCAAGTACTTTCTTCCGAACATCGCCTCGCCAGCGAAGACCGAAGTCACAGTCCCACCACATGCTGCGGCACAACAGGCCGTGGCTACAATGAGCCCTGACTCCCGAAACCTGGTACATGGCTACATGGTGGTCGGACTCGCAAGACTTCCAGAGGATTGGATCATGTCAAATCAGTCTGCAGCAAGCAAGGCATATCGCGCACACGGGAGCATTGGCCCATGCATACTACCCACGATACTGGGTAGCATTCCTACCCAAGACAAGGACGCAGCCACGGCGCAAATGTTTTCATCTGCTTTGAAGGCAGTGTTTCCCAACGATGCAGAGGTCTGCTCAACGCCACGAGCGCCCACTTCGACTTGTCATGGATTCGTCCTACAAATGCACAGCTCCCAGAGTCTCTACGGTGTCGCCCTGAAGCTGTGGGTGAAGTCGGATAGTGAGCGAACAGGAAAGATTTTGGATGTGCTCACACCGAAGGACTCGGCGCGCAATGCCGAGACAACAACTTTGTGGATGCCGTATTGTCTGGCTTATCTGTCGCACTATCCGCTCTTTGATCTAATGAGCGATTACCTGCGCTGCACATGGATGTTGTACGGCAAGGACCCCGACAAGTTCAACAGCAATGGTGTCCTCCGAATGACGCGACTACCGCCGCCGCAGCCAGATCAGATCCTCCGGATCGAGCTTGATCAGTATACCTTCTCATACCTGATGCCAGCAAGTCCTCAAGATTTCCAGAACTTCGCCCTATGGCCGTTCTTCACCTGTCTCACTCCGTCACAAGTGATTGCTATCCTCGAAGCGGCGCTTTCACCGAAGGGACGAATTGTGTTCACGAGCCAGTATCCGGCAATGATGACAATCGCGTCTGAGACTGTTAGATACTACGTCAAGACATGGGGCGGGTTGTACCAGCCGATAGTATATGGAAATCATGCTCAGGAGCTGCTCAATGAGGATGCTCCTTACATGCTGGGCCTGACGCGGCAATCGCGAGCGACAGTTGCCGCTCCTCGGGATGCGCTGGTGGTTGATCTTGACCAACATCGCATATACACCTCACGACCGCCAGGGTCATTATCTGCACGCCAGCGGAAGAAGTATGCTGCGCTAGTTTCAGAAGCTCTGTTCAAAGCCGAAGTGAATGGTCCACCAAAGCACCTCAAATCAGCCTACGAGCAGAACAATCGCTTCAGTGCTGCCGGCAGTATGATGGGCACTTCAGACCACAGCCCACGTGCGGTAGGCGAGCCTGCCTGGTGGGATCCCGCTAGAGTCCAGACAGCTATTCAGCATGTGTGCAAGCGCATTGTGAGTCGATTTGACCCTTTGCGTTGTCTCTTGTACTGACCTTCGCCACAGCGACAAAACTACAAACTCCTTTCCGCACTCGACAGTGTCCGGAAGCAGTCCATCAAGGTGAACGTCACAGACCTGAACAAGATGATCCATGATCGGAACCATTTTGCTCGGAACAGCATCGACGCCTGGGATTCCTACATCAAGATCAAACGACGTACTGATGTCAAAGTCAGCGAATTGCTCAAGCGCGAGTCACAGCTCGAATCTTCTGTTGCGGAGTCGAAGAAGGAATTCGCCGATCTGAGCGAGTGCACAGAACAACTCATAGAGGACACACGACAGCTGCAGAAGGTGGTGAATCAGCAAAAGAAGGACAACGCGAAGACAGAGAGCGACCTCCAGGATAAGACGGTTCACGCGAAGCAGTTGTCGAATCACGTATCGGAGCTGCAGAGCGAGCTGAAAGACGCCAATCAGACGCTAGCCATGCAGCAAGAGTTGATCGAGGAGATCGAACGGTCAAGAGATATGGCAAAGCAATTCGAGTCCAGGTTCGAATCGGTCTCACAGGAGCGCGACGAGGCGCATCGAGCAGTGATCCATCTCACAAGCTTGATCAGCGGACAGATCGCATATATCGAGCGTGTGCTGGCCAGTCTGCTGGCACCACAAAGCCGGCCAACCTCAAGGACAGAAAGCCGTGCCAGTAGGCGGCGCTCGTTCCAGACGATGCCCGGAGGTCCAATACCGACGAGCCCGGGCATGAATCCTCGCTCTTCGATGGTACTCCCGCGCAGTCGAAGCGGCACGATGGAGCTCTCCAATCCGCTCTCGCCCCTAGCATCGCCCTTTGCAGCCCACTTCTCGCCTTCCCGGAGTGGCAGTCCCTTAGCTCAAGTCGAGATGGCAGAAGAGGAGCCAAGCCTAAGAGACAAAGTCGGCGCTGTTGCTGCTACTGTGAGGAAGATCAATCAGCAATGTCTCGCAGCAATTCAGGACCTCGCAGAGAGGAGAAATGAGCTGGATGCGCCGAGTCCACAGCCCGAAGACGAGGAGAATGATGAGGACGTCGGACGATCGTCATCACCAGCATCCGACGAGGACAGTCAGGCATCTGAGACCCAATCGTCGCCGGAAGAAGAGAAGCCGCAACACAACTGCGAGAGCGATAATGCAGGTCTAACCGCAGATTCGCCGCATTCGCTTTGTGCACGGGCATCAAATGTGTCAGCAATATCTTCGGTGCCTGACCTGGACTCGTCGAGCTCGACCGTGAGGAGCGACAGCGTTCTTACAGATCCCAGGGACGAATATTCGACGCCTAGCCCAGGAAACAATGTTGTAACGGAGCCCAGGATACAAAGCATCCTGGAGGTCGAAGAGGAAGTTGAAAAGGATGGAACTGAAGCTGAGGCAATTTTTGTGGATGCTCAGACACGAATGATACCCAGAATCGACACGAGCGGAATTTTTGGCTGATAGAGGAAGGAACTGTATGATGTTTTGGTGTGTACAAGTGTTTATGTATACACTGATGAAGAGTGTTTGTCCAGAGCAGAGACGGGCTACAGAATCCGATACCCAGTCCATGAGAACTGTGGATTTTTCTATCTCACTGATGCACAGAAGCATCTGTTGATTGCAATCTCAAATGAGAACTATGCCATCGATGAGCGCTCTCGGAGCGTGAACAGTCTTCAAGACCTCATCCGCTCTGTCTCGCAAGTCTTGTCGGTCTCTTGGCGGAACGTCGGCATACCCGTGGAACTTTCCGAAATTCGCTTCGGCTCTCCGCCGCGGTGGCGCACTCATTGATCTCGCAGAGCCTTCGAGATATTCTCTAATCCTTGTCTCAGCTCCTCCTGCGATGGCCATCCGAAACCGATCCTGAAATGCGTGTCCGGTCGCTCAAACCAATGTCCCAACCCAACGTAGGTGCTGTATTTCTGAAGAAGACGATCGTAGAACGCAGCCGTACCACCAATTGGCTCTTCCTTCATCCGGGGGAAGCAGACAGCTCCTCCGACAGGTTTCACCCATTCAACCAACGGCTCTTCCTCCACCCACGCTTCGACGATGCTGCGTCGTTCGGCCATTTCCTTGTTTGCTGCGGGAATCAACTCGGCCTTCCGCGACAAGATCTGCTCTGCAATCCATTCGTCTATCACACTTCCACTGATGCTGATCTGTTCCTTAGCGGCAAGGAATGTCGTCTGGAGGTCCTTGTTTTGAGTGATTAACCATCCAATTCTGATGCCGGGCAAGCCCCAGGACTTACTCATGGACGAGACGCTGATCACATGGTTACCGAGGGATGCTGCAATGGGAAGCTGATGGCCGTAGTGGATCTCGTGGTAGGTCTCGTCCACGAGAAGCAGACAGCCTTTTCGCTTCGCCAAGGCCACGATGTCCTTCAGAGACTGGAGCGAGATGTTGGTCCCGGTCGGGTTGTGGGGGCACGTGATCGATATGAGCTTGGTGTTGGGTCTGATCGCTGCTTCGATGTCTGCGAGGTTGGGTTGGTATTTATCCTCCATCTGCAGGTCGATGAAGGAGATATCGCAGCCGGTGGCCCTAGGAGTCTCCAGATTTGATGCATAGTTGGGTCGCATGACAAGTAAGTGGTCACCCGCTGACAGCTGAGATGTAGCGATGATGAACAAAGCGCCGGCGGCACCAGCCGTGACGAGCACATCATCTGGTTGAAGCGTGGTACCCTCGACGATGAGTTGGCGCAAGCGTGTTGTTCCACGGTGCTCGGTGTATAGTAGTGTGAGGTCCGGGAGCTGCAGGCCAAGTGAATGCAGCGTTCGGTCGGTGGTGGAACTTTCACTCAGGTTATATTGAATGTGGGCGCCAGACTCTTCCGGCGCCTCGATCTCGATGGCCATACGCTTGTACTTCATCTTGTTGAGGGGGACACGAAGTTGATGATGCTGGAGCACGGCAGGAGTGCAGCTTCATATGTGAGGGTTTTGGTGTTGTAGTAAGGCGTGCAGCTTCGTATACACTTATATCACGTGAGGGGTGCATATACATCTTCCACGACTCTCTCGAGGAAGCATACTCGGCACATCAAGTCTCTTGCGGATGTATCTGGGATGCGTGCAGTTCGTAGGAGGTCGACTTCAAGTAAGGATGTTCTGCAACTTGACGACTGACTTGCACCTTCTGCAAGACCACTGGGACAATGACTTACATGCCACAGGATTAGTGGACTCGCTATGCGCCGCAGTAGATTGTAGAATTCTAGAAATTATGGATCGTAGACTGCTGTCTGAATGAATGCCAGAGAGTCTTGAAGGTATCGCGCCTTGCCTTTAGGAACCTCTAGCTCTCGGGCATTGGGAAGACCACATAGACGGCCTTGACTGACCTTCGTCTTGCCTATTTGACAATTCTATCACGCCGCGATCGCATGGCGATATCTATTTCCGACTGTTGAGAATGTCAAGACTGACTGTCGTAACTGGAGGACTCAGGCATGTACAGTGACACGGCCGGAAGGGCGCCTGTCAAGGGCTGTGGTGCTCTGTCATCGGCGTGGACTACCAGTCAGACGTGGTTCGGCTACAGATCAATGTGTCATCTAGACCATGTTGAAGAAGCAAGTGACTTCCCATCGCTATCAATCTCGAAGTGGTCGACTGTGACGTTGGCATGCTCGGCCGGATATGTAGTTCCGTGCGAAGCCAAGCTTCGGGCTTGGCAGACGCCACTGTTGAGAAAACCCACGCAGAGGCTACGAAGGAACATGGCCATAGCTGATCAAGGCTTGAGGTAGAAGGGAGAAGGGGAGGCAGAGTAGCTGAGAGATAGCATATGGTCGTGCTGCACAATGGTCAATGACTCCACCGTACCCCAACGGAACGATCCCGGTATCTGCATCAAGCAGAAGAGCGCTGACGCAGTCCACCCCTAGACCAACCTTGGTCAACAAGCAGACTCCGTCCCAATTTCTCGGTCAGGAGAAGCAGAAAGGACCACCTGGGACCAGGCTATGTCCTGTTTACAGTGCTCCACCAGCGGCCTTCTGCTACAACAGGAGAGTCACCTGGAATGCAACAATTGACTTTGTGACGTATTGAGTTCTCATACTCCGCCTTACTCACCATCGTCCGGCTCAAGTCGAGTCCGAGAAGAGTGCAGCAAGGAGCAAATGAGCTTTTCAGCGGAGTACACGTGCTTGAAAGAATTGCTGGTTTGTGAAGCAGAGAGTGTTACGCGGCTCTGTGTGGAGTTGGAGATCACCGATGGCGTCTTCTAACCTTTGTATCTGGGGAAGAACGCTAATTTTAGCTGTCGATCGTTCTCTCCACGACGCCAGATTTTTGTATATGATGATTGGCATCCTACATATTGACATTGTTGAGCATGAGACGTTCGACAAATCACGACAAGTACAGTCACCGAGCGGCGCGATGGCAGAGAAGAACCACGATCTTCTGGTGGAGACGACTCCTCAACCAGCAGCCTCTTCTGTTCACGAGGAAGAACCGTCCACCAGCGCTGCACCCCGTCGCTCATCGCTTGCCAAGCTCACCGACCGCTTCAAGCACCACTCCGCCTCCAGTGCCTCCAGCAAAAAGGAGTTGGAGCTCACGCGACGCCGTCTTGAGGCTGTCATGTTCTACGAGCAAAACCTTACCGAGAGAATCAACGACACTCTGGCGGATGACAAAGATCGTGCCAAGGCGAGAAGTGAGAAGAAGGTCTTTGATAGCATGAGTCAGGACGACAAGGAGATGTGGGTTGCGAACCGGATAACTGTGAAGGAGGGATGGGGTGCGGGGATGTACGGAGAAGGGGCTTGTCCACCGGGAATGTGGTATAAGTGATGCCTATCAAGGAACCCAGGTCAGCCAAAGACGACAGCTATTACATGCAGAGTGTATGAGATTCCAATTACCCATTGCGGTAAGAGCTCGCTTCCATCTGCGCAACTGTCGACTCGTGACCAAAACTGCCGGTTGTCATTGCTCTCGATGGGACCGGGTTCAGTGGCGCGCTGCTTGTTGTTGCCAGCAAGGCGATGAGGCATACCGGCATTGAGGTTGTTCTTTCTAGCAAGGATATCAGCATCGCGCTTTTTATTGAGGCCTCACCCCTTGCAAAGCTTATCATCTTCTCACGCCTGCGAGTCCGTTACCCAACTCTTCAACCTTTCGCTGTCACACCAGATAGCCAGGACCAGATCCCGCCATTCAGGTGATGTCCCAAGATGCCAGCACTCTTACCACTTCCCGTCCGTGTCTCCTACTCGTCTCTTTAGCCTGTGTTGATGCCATCTATAATTCCGACACACATTATTGTCGTTCTGCCTCGTGCTGTGACTCGTCTCTAAGGGTATCTGTGACCGACACACATTATTGTCGTTCTGCCTCGTGCTGTGACTCGTCTCTAAGGGTATCTGTGACCACCTAAGCAAAGGTACACTGCTCAATGTATGACCAATCGACTGTTTACAGATACCATCTGAGCCTATCATCCGTGAATTTGTTGCATCTGTTGCAACGAAGAAGCCGATTACTCCGTCTCGCCGTTGCTTTTATCGTCTTCCGCGTCAATTCACTCTATACTGGCGAAACATCAAGCTCAGAGGAAGAGAATCACGGCTCTAATCGCCTGATCGCTCTTTCTTGAGCTCTCAACACCCCAGGATCCACCACCATGGCCTTAATGCTTTCGTTTCCGTCTCACTCCATCACTTCACTGTCGTCAGAGTATGTTTGGCTCCACTCATGGGGCATTGCTAGAGTTCACCTTCTCATCAAACGATACCCATCACCGCCCACGCCTGTCGTCGACCGCGGCTTAACAATGCTGTATATCTCTTAAATGACATACCTGATTTGCTGCCAAACGTATGCTGCACGGAGACACGAGGTACTCTGTAACACCTCTTCGCATGCATCACTTATCGGACCAAGCGCAGGAGGAACAACAAATCCTCAACGACTACATGGCCGCCGTCACTCTTACTAACCATGGTCGAACAGCGATACAGTCCAGCACATATTGAGGAACAAGATCACACATCCACATCCAAACGGTCAGTCTTCTTCAGCTTCGCTTCTCTTTCCAAGGAAGTCTCCTCATCATCCTAGCTTCCTTCTTTACTCGGAAGCAGACACAGTCCTACAGCTTGATGCCGCCAGATACTATCGTTGGGCAGCAGTGTCTCAACGTCCCTGTTCGACAACGAAATAACGTCTTTTCCGCAAGCTCGCTGCCAGCTGTAGCAGCAGTCGCCAGCTACGGACACATGTTTGCTAATCCCCCTCCGGACAGCATCTTTCATTGATGGTGCTTGGGGAAGGGCATTCGATCGCGTCTACGATGACACTCAGCATGGCACCCAACATGACACTCATGATTACGTCCACCACTACTGCAGGACTACGTTTTTGTCTGCAATTGTCCGCCATCACAAGTGTATACCAGCAACTGACCGCAGGCTCTCTCGGCTCCCAGAAGCTCGGTGCTGTTCCCAGAGATTTGTTCTTGCTAAGACAAGACGTCATTGCGTCCCAGACACTGTCCCTTTTGGAGAATCCAGCCACTGGATCTGTCTGCAGCACATGTCGTCCAGGGAGTCCAGTAGATGCCTAAAATCTATGCTTTGCTGCCAGATGGATGCTGCACCGAGGCAAATTACGCTCCTCATCACCGGTTTCGACGTCCTGCTCTCGCTCCCCGCAGCCGATTGTCGTCGCCGTCATCCGCCAGTCGCTCTTCGGTGTCTAGCTTACGCTTGATACTCGTACAACCGCGACGTTGCGTGCTATTCTCCTTTCATGATCTTTTCACGACAAAGCGCGACCTCGTACTTTGGGGCAGCACCTTTTTTCAAGCCACGCACCCCACGTGACTACAATCAAGGGTCACTGATTGGCGGATATAGAATTCGTACTTTACAATCTTTTGTAATGCTGTCTGTTTCTCCTTGCTTCTCAAGATCTTATTCCCCTTGTATCCCTAGAAAAGTGCCTCAGATAGGTATAAGACAGATATCTTAGATAGACAGCTCAAATAGATAGACATTCAGGCTATTCAGTCTATATATCAGTATGTTATCTAACTTGTCACCTTGAGGAATCTACTCCCTACTACAACCCTTCTAAGTCTATGTCTATGTGTTATCTAGCATTATCTTGATTTGAGGTGTAGCTGTGACTGATCAGAGCAATCTAACACTGTGACTTAGGTAGGACTCAAGCAGCCTTTATGGTGAAGCAGGTGTCTGATACCTACCTGACCCCGTGTATTATGCCATGTAGTCTGTATGAGATTGAAATGCGGAAAGTCACGTGGGGTGCGTGGCTTGGGAAAAGGTGCTGCCCCGAAGCACAAGGAAAGCGCGATACTGTTCTTATATGAAATGACGCACTCAGCCCATATCTTCAGCTCGAGATCATTATTTATCAGTAGGACAGATTTTTCCTTCACAGCTTCTACCCCCACTGCTTCCCAACTTGGCGGCTACTCTACACCAGCTATGCTCCTCACACAAATGCCCTTTGCCATGCCTCTTGCGTCACGCCTGATGTTAATACTTCTTTGTGATACTGAGAGACAATTTGTACCAAGCTGATGGATGTCGATTTAGACACAAGGAGCGACGTATAGCCGTTCCGAGCTCGTCTCTCTTCGAATTGATCAGTAGCTATAGCAGGCTGCTGTACGATCTGAATCTACTTCTGTTGGGTTTTGCTGCATTGTCCTGCGCTGTGAATGGAAGGGCTTTGCCGCCGCATGACAGCATGAGCTTCGGCTAGAGTCGCAACGTCGCCGGCCTTAAGTTGTCAAAAAACATCTGCGAGAGTGAATCAGCGAAAACACATCTGTCGAGAAAAGCAAGCAACTTCTTTCACATCGCAATGAGATGTGTTCGGTTTTATGGCACAAAACACAAGCGGTAGATGAGCGCGGGGCTAGGGCACATACTTGGTTGTTGTATCTGAGACGACAAGAACGCTGTAAGAAAAGATCCGACATTACTGTTCTGGACAGTACCACAAAGGAGGTGCTGAAATAAGCTTCAAGTCTTAAGTCCTGACTGGGATGAGCGTAAATGCTAGCGCTGTGTCTGTCCTGGGTCTGGGCTCCAATAGGCCTGAAAATGGATAGTACTGAACTCTATGCGTCTTGACCATCGAAGGTTCGTGCTTGCGAGTCGGCCTCAATACACATGACCCGAGACATTGTTGAGCACTGCATGGTCGTCGATCGTTTCTTACTACAATGGCGCGATTCCAGACCTGTCCAGGACTTTCGCGACGATATGTCACGTTGCATTCCAGCTTGATACAAGAGCCACTGCAGGCAGTTCGAGCGCAGCCTTCCAGAATACATTTTGTTGCTCAAACTTGCTGTAGCTGAGACAGCACATACTGTCACTGCAGATGTAGGTGCGCTGAGTGTAAGGCTCAGCCTAGAACTGGGGGCGCTAGGCTTGGTCATGGTTCTTCAGAGCGGACTGTGGCCCGCTATAAGGTCACAAAAGTCCTGTGACTGCTTTACGGCTTACTATCTGGCGCAGTACGCCCATGGACAAAGGATCAGTCGACTGATCCTCGCGATCGAAGACGGACGACGGGCGACCTTGCGGTATTGTTGCTTAGTGATCAAACGTATCTGCTCGGAATCGGAAGCGTCTTTCCAAGCCATGGCTGTACTCGATTGTGCACTGCATGAGTTCCAGCGACGGCCAACAGGTGCAACATGCATCGTCAAGCATCGCTTCCGTATGCGACCGCCCTGTCAGCATCCGTGAAGGGATTCCAATTGCCACGCGACAATCAGAACGTTGGCCAGCGATTTCTCCCCAACTAATGGAAGTCTGAGGTCATCTGTGTGTCCTTTCAATGCAATGCTATCAAGAGATGGAATGTTTGATTCAAAAGTGTTGTCAGCGGCAGTGTGTTGACGAACTGATTTATTCACGCTCCACACTGGCTTTGTGATTGCTTCGATGCCTGAGAGTGAATTCAGATCTTTCGAGATGACAGGGAGAAGGACCGTTTGTTGTGTACGGCAATGGCAAGGTGCGAACAGCAGGAAATGGAGTCGGATCAAGAGATTCGTGGCAAAAAAATCATGTTCTTGTGTCCAGATTCTCTGCATGTTGCTAAAAGTTGCGAACGACGATCGTATTGAAGGCAAATGACAACTGGTGTGTGACAACAGAACACGACGGTCTTACCTGGGCGTAGCCTCTTCCGGAGACGTAATCGTTCTAATGCAGAAGACTATGAGAGTCATCTTGATGGACTATGTGGATTGAAGAAGACCAGACCAAATCACGTTGCCAAAGAACGTGAAATGAGTAGTATCATGACACCAGCGCTGTCTAAACTTACGCTGTTCATGTCGCACTTTGTGTTGAAGATGTGTGCAGCTGTGCCGCCGACCAGCCCGAAATATGAAGCTCGCCAGCCTCTGTCAAGAAATGTTGCAGACGGCGGAGCAAACAACCATCATCACGGCACAACAAAAACGCATGCAAACCATCTCTGTTGTCGTGATCCAACGTATCCGAGCGCCAACAAAGGTCTCGAGTCGATTCTGTCAGCCTTGCCTGCCTGTGGCAACGTCCCACGATTGTAGGACTGTGATGATCTGGTAATGGGATGACCAGAAGCTGCCCAGTCCTGTTCGAACAAATAGTGTTGCGAAACAATGATGGTCGGTGCATGTTGCGTGCAACAGTGAAAACAAAATGACGAGGACAGAGGTCGTTAATTGAGCTCGTGGTTGCCAGCAGCCAGTTCATCGCGGAGGCAACATTGCCCTTGGTAGCTGCAATGTTGTGCCCGTCGGTAGGATCAAGCGCGTACAGTAGACTTGGACTTATACTGGGACACAAGTTGTGGGGCAGAGGCTTGTATTCCGCTACATCTGGCCTCAATGATCAGATAGACTGCAGTCATTCCGCAAACCTAGTTTTCAGTCTAACTTATGCCGGCCACAATTCATCATGATTTCACGGGACTCTTTAGGTTGGACGCACCGAGCTCGCGAACAATCATGGCCCAGTCGCTTTTGCGTCGTCTAAGGATAAAAGAATCTGCAACGAACAGTTTGCGACTCCATCCGCTGTTGAGTGTGCGCCACTGAGGCTCTCTCTTGCTGTTGCATCACAATACGGCAGCACATGCGGGCTGTGTCTTCATCGTGATGAGCATCCAATAGAGACTAAGCAGCAGTGCGGGCTGCTTCTGTTACTTCTTCGTTCTTGCTGTGAAGAACTTTTTCCGGGACCATTCTCAGGACAAGCCCCAGTCAAGTTTCTATGTGCAACACTTTCGAAATTTGGGCCAGTGGTCGTGGGAATGATGGTCGCAGATCAAGTTTTGCTTGCTGACCAGTCCCAGTATCCATTAGTCTCCCGATTTTCACAGTAAAGCGCGACCCGATATCCACAGAAGAGATCGACATTAAGATGAGAAGGAAAGCTTTCGTCGATCGCTTACAACACGATGTCGCAGTGACAAATTATTGTCACAAAACGAATCGGTAGTCGAGTTTTGGGATTGGATCGTGGCTAGTGTTGGCGATCTTGAAGAGCGACATTGCTGACTGCAACGGGGGCTGATCGGACCTTGGGCCTAGAGTGAACTGCACGCTGACGACTGCAAGGTGTACGAGAAATGCAACTTGTCTCAGATTGTGGCGTTCATTGTTTCGATCAAAAAGTGTTGCGTGTGCATCGCTCGCCGCATATCTTTCGTCCTCAACCCGGACCGAAGGTCCTCACTCCAGAACAACGTAGCCTACCGCAAAGTCGTCGATCGTCGGTACAGATGGCCGCTGCGAAGTACTGAAGAAGTAGTGCGGCTGAAATGGATCTGAAAAGACAAATACGTCAGATTTTTGTACGCCGCGTGTCGTATCATGTCCGAGAGAGCTCAAGGCAGTGTACACGGCACAGTGGTCGCTCTGACACTGCTATCTGCATTCCCATCCGGTTAAAGGAGACTGCAATGAGTAGTAGGAGCTGTTCTGAGTATCAAAACGAGTGCTAATTTGGAACCAGTCTCCTCATGATCCGTAGCGTTTTCCCACGCGGTCTCACTGCTTTGTCGAGAAGTGCTGAGAGTTCCGGGGAGACTATGGTGGTCGGGGCAGAGGTTTGGGTCACCAAGCATTTCAGCGGAACTCGCGCT